>NC_079516.1:12385269-12416383 GCF_000801105.2 Raphanus sativus | reverse complement strand
TATTCCAGATGCTGAAATACGTATTAGTGGCTGCATTATAATTCCGATATTTTTACAGAATAATAGAATGTAGAAGCTTCACATGATGTTTATAAACTGTGTCATCTTCCATTCTTTTAAGACACCCTGCTTGGTGTATAAGTTAATAATTTTGAGAATCATGGCTGTTAGGGTCCTTTATTCGGTGACAATCAATTCAATTATCGAGGTCCAACATATCAGCCCAAACTTACTTTTATTGTTAAAAACCCCACGCCATTATCAGATGAGTTCGTTTATAAGTGCTTCGCAAAAAAATATTGTACGTTGGTTCTCAACCCTTTCGGATTTTTCTTATATTGTTTTCTTAAAATAAAAGTTATCATACTAAAGCAGGTGTTGAAAGATTGCATTTGTGTGTTTCCTTTTAACTTCATAAGCTTATCAAGACTATAAAGTCGGCGGAGCTTAAGATTTAAGTTCAAAAACAGCTATGGAAGGTAGAATGTTGCAGTATCTTAGAAAGTTTGATAAATAGAGAACATGATTCATGATTAGGTAAAAACTTTTACCATTAGATAATATTTAATTTTACCATTACTATCTGAATTAATGCAGCTGAATTTAGAATATATTTTCGGTCCAAAATTATGATCTAAAACCATTATTTTCATATTTTCATTTTTAGTAAAAAAATTTACTGTTTTGAATTAATATCACCTTCAAATTTGATATAGCTTCATTGATTTTTATTTCCGTTAAATTTCAGCTGAATTTAGGATTAGTTTTTTTCTTACTTCTAATTAACTTTAATTTTTTATTGTTTTTGTTAAACTTACAAAGGATGGGTTGTTTTATTTTGTTTCACAGACTGGAGGAACATTAGATTTCGGGTGGAGTGAGACAGTCAATATTGTCCCGGTGATCCCACCAGAGACATAATTGTTAAAATGATGTCAGCGTTCATTATAGAACAGTCGTTCATTATAGAACAGTCGATTAGTCAAAAATGAAAAAATGAGAACAGTTGATGGTTAAGAGGGGTTCAAGTCATGGTTTAGTTGCGAATAGCTGCAGTTGTCAAGTTCTTCTCAAATCAGTGTATTCAAATTAAAAACAAGTCTAATGTAAATAGTCACCATTATCTGAACTGGTGATTTCTACACATTGATCTTAATTGATTGAGATTCAGTTCAGCGCATTCATTTCTTTTTTTGAACTTGACCATTGCAGCTATTAGTTCAGCGCATTCATTTGGAACTGTGAAGATGATACTCATTATCGTCTTCCTCTTTCTTCTCTGCAAAATCCAGTAAGTTTTATTATTATTATTATTTCTAAGAAAGCTATTTTGTTTGGTTAACAATCTCGAGGCAAATATAGTAGTCTATTCCATATACTTAATGATCAAGCTCCCATGACTGAATTCATTTAAAGTGATAAGAGATGATTTTTCCACCTAGGCATTCATTTTGTTGAGGGTCTGTGAAAGAGCAAATGAGCTATGGATCGGTCTATCGGGTTTGTATCAGTTTCAATATCCATGAATCCCACGTGCCTGGATGAGAACAGATATCAAAGACAGGATCTCCAAGAACTGAAAGTTGAGTACGCAACAGGTGATCAAGGATGAATATATTGGAGAAGTATGCGGTTGGTGCTTACTTGTCTGTTTCACCAGTCTGATGCGAGCCTGCACCTTTCACCTGTGTGTTTCCACCGTTTGGATTCATACAGTTATGTCTCTGCTCCGCGCTTTTTGCCAGTCGGTATAAGCTGTCTCTTATGCAAAACTTTGTCCTAACATCCAACTGGAGTAAGCAAATTCACATCAACTAAGTATTCAAATGTACACTTAAACTAATATCAGTTACAAAGGAAGAGCAAACTTTTACCGATCACTTTCAGAGCTCACAGGAAATTATTATTATCTATTAACAAGTTGTACCTGTTCTACGACTTGTTGAAGCTGGCCAAAACTTGTTGCTTCAAGTGAAATGTCATCCACTACAGAGCTAACACAAGACGTCTCCTGCATGTTTGATGTTTCCAATTTAGCTGCAGCTTTTCTGTGGTCATTCTCAAGCCCGGTCTTTAAGATAGGGGCAGCATCAGAAAACACCATCATGGGGTTTGTCTTACAGGGAGTTCCAGCAAAAGGAAGCAAATCTTGCCCGGGCTGTAAGTTAACTCTCTTTTCAAAGCCCTTCCTACACCGACCATCAACAGTTGGACCTTGTAAACTGTTGACCGATTGTGCCTGATTTGATGTGTATGACTCATTTGAAGCAGATGAAGTATTTGGTTTGTTCTCAGCTTTGATATCGGGATTACTTTCACATGCTGGTACTTGATCCGAAGGCTGCTTACTATTGAACTGTGGGTATGTAACACTTTGTTGTTGGAATGCGGAGGGAGGGCAATACTGATTTGTGTTCACTCTTTCACTGGAAGTTCCACTGTGTTGTAAAACAAAACTGTTCTCCGAGTACCCATCACTTTTCCAATCCGGATGATGAAGAAGATCAGTCTGCTTCTTTTCAAAATTAACCTGTTAAAAAAGGTGCTCTGCTCAATTATGAATTGCTGGGAAGAGTATCAAGAGTTCAGCATTGTGAATATTTTCCTAATAGAAACTTCATTAGCCCTTAAAAAAAACAAAAATCACCGTCGACGGAAAATAATAAAATGCCGTAAACAATGAAGGCTAGATACCATTCAATTAGTGGTGGCGTGTGCCGAGAAAGCCAAAAAATTTCTACGTTGAAATATTGACTAACCTCTTCATCTAGCATCAATATATCGTTCTCCAGCAAACTTGTATCATATACATTTTCTGAAGAGTTTCCTTGAGTAAACCCATTTTCATCTTCAACAGCATAGTTGGACTCACTATTGTTCAGAAACTCTTCAACCTGTAACATATGGGTTCTTTGATCTCCCAACACTGAATCTGGTTTTAAATCATCTGTCATCCCGGCCTCTCTATTCTCATTTGGCTGAGCAGAAGAGAACCCGCATAAGTCATCTTCATTACTAGTACCATCCAAGCCGAAAGTTGAATCACAGTTCCTATGGCATCCAAAAATCTACAAGGCTCAGTATAGTGTTACAATAAGAGATAAGCCCCCAATGTGTTGAGAGGATATTTAAATGTTACCTAAGCATATTGTCCATATCCTCAAAATTTCCTATGTCACCCCATCCGTAGAAGAGATCATTGCTTTCTTTATCTCCATTATTCATAAAACTGAGATTGCTTTCAGCATCCGCAGTGTTGTTGAGGGAATAATATACGCCATCATTTGTTGCAGTGGGACTGTCACACAACATAGGATCCGCAGAGCAAAAATTCTCAACCATATTGACATTCACACCATTAATACCATGATCTGAGATCTTTGTATCCTCCTGAACATTTTCCTCAGGACAGGGCTTTCTTCCTGACATATCTCCCTCCCTCTTGATAAAAGTATTACTCTTTAAGTGGTTTGTTCCGCTACCCATATTTTCATGTCTTCGTTTTTTTCCTACTACCAACTAGAACTGGAAACTTGCTCAATCCTCATACGCCGAGTCTGGCACTATACCATCATCGTTTCCCATATAATTCTTCCGAAATATTATCTTCTAGCTGAAAAAAATAGGACAAATATTTCAGCTACCAAATTAAAATCTGCGTCAGCAAGTAGAAGAAAACGCTAGAGAATCAACATCAAAGCCGACTAGAATAACAAAGAGTTGGAAACCTGAACAAAAGTAATTGGTATATAACACGAAGTAATCATGAGCTGGCAAAAACTCTTGATATAATAGCACAATTTCTAGACATCAAAAAAGAAAAAAATCACAAACAAATCGGCAAAAAGAAAAAAAAATTGATACAAAATGGAGCCTTGAATATAGACTTCCAAAGTTCATATACTAAGTAGACAAAGTGTATAATATGCTTCGACAGTTGCCCCTAACAATTAGCTTACTCAACCAGATTGATTCTTTCATTTTATGGTTTCCATTTTAAGAACCACAAACTCAAATTAACATCCAATCGAAGTAGATTCAACCAAAATGTAAGAATGATCGAAGCACTAGAGTCTCAACTCTCAATTAAATATACTCTCTCACCTGTACAAAGAGATGCTTCCACTATTACCCCCACCAATAAAAGCTTCACCGATCAAATAATTAACATTGGAGAAGAAAACGACAGATTCCTAGCGATGGTATCGATTCATCGAAGCTAGATCGAATAATCTTTGTAGGGACTTTCTACAGATGTTATGCAGAAGAGACGATGAAAGCTTCCTAATTATTTTATTGTTTCTGTTTCGGGAGAGTCAAAAGACAAGTGACCATGATACTGACACGTGGCGACGAAATCAAAAAGTTTAACCGGCTGAGTTTAAATATTCAAAACTCGTGGACGATAGAGCAGGTGTTGAGATCCTATCAGTTCCGGTGATATCATTGGTCCACGTCGTTAGTTGGTAAAAATGAAAAAGGCCTAGTATGGGCTATGTTTCTACAAGCTAAATAAGGCCCAAAGAATTGCTCTGAGTAAAGTTTTATGGTTCACAATCTCATTTGGCCCCCTAAGGGTAGGAAAACATTCTCATGTGACCCTGTTTGGTTTATGTTGGCCATAACATTCATGAAATTCTATTTGTAATTTATAAAGTTTTATTATGTTAGAAAAAAGAAGCAAACTAAGGCCCATATAAAAATACAATCCAACCGGATCGTACCGACATTATTTGTTACCGGTTTAGCAACCATCGACAAACAATTACAGCCATTGAAATGCTGGCCACCAGCCACAGGGAAAGTTCACCGCCTCGGTCAAAATTTACATGGAGTTCATGCATGTAAATAAACTACGACTTGAACACAAACAAAACAAACAAAAAACAACTAAAAAGAAAACTAATAGCGCGTCTATATAAATGGAAATAGTTAAATTAAATAATTGAAAAACGGAAACTCAAATATAAGACAGCTGTTCGGTCATATAATAACCAGAGAATTTGAGGAGTTTCCTAACCACAAAAAAAAAGAAACAGAAGAATGGAAAAGCTGTCGTCAGCAGCCGTAGTTCCTCAGCTTCTCCGCAACGTAATCATCGCCGTCGTCGTTTTCGCCGATGAATCTCTCCTCCAAATCTCCGCAAACTCCAAACTCCTCGAGAAACTCCGCATGTTCCTCGTCGCGTGCTTCCTCTTCTTCCTACGCTCGATTCCAACCGTCGTCTCCTTCGCAAACTCTAGTCCGGATAGAGGTTACAGCTTCACGGCAGAGAAGAAGAATAAGAAGCTCGAGATCGGCGACTGCGCGTCGGAGTCGGGCATCGGTAGAGCGATATGGCAGTTGCTGTCGGCTATGAACGAGATCCCGGTGAATTCTAGAAAGTATGAAGTCGTTAGATCCTTGGCGGAGAGACTAATCGAGGAGAATCACGGACAGAACTCGTTGGCCTTGTTCGACTTGAACCGTAGGGTTTTGAACGCGTCGTTTCGGAGAACGCTAGGCCGGTTAGAGGCGGCGGTTGATAAGAACCGGAGCGGACCGGTTCGAAGTGGATTGAACCGGGTGGTGAGAGCTGCGGTTAGAGCCGTTGGAGATGGATTCACGAGTTTGGGTGGGGAGGAGGCGGTGGATCAGTCTGCGGAAACGGCGGAGAAGCTGGCGGCGGAGCTGCTTTGGTTGGCGGAGAAGATGTCGGTTTATGGGTTCGTTGATGAAGCCGTTGAGAAATGGTCTTCGGCTTCTAACTTGGCTTGGCTGGCGCTTTGGTCTGAACCAAGACTTCAATGTTCTATGGTCCAAATTTCAGGTAATTATTATTACTGTCTTTTTTTAGATTCGCTGTCTGAAAACAAATTACCTAGTCCCAATTCGTAAATTATTTTTAGTTTTCGTGATTATAAAAAATAGTAAATTTGGTAAATAGAATAATATCTTACCCATTTCAGAAAATAAAAATAAGAAACGAGATGATACTCTTTTCAATTCAGAATATTCTATTTTGGTAATAATATATTTTACTTTCTAGAAAGATTGTGTTGTACTTTAACGGTCGAAGTAGGCCCCACAAGACTAACTTGTTCTGATGATTTGGATCATTGACTTTTCTTTTGTGGGCTTTGTACATGTGAAGCCTTGTTGCTCAAGGAAGCAGCAGCAGCAGGAGAGAAATGGGGAGAGATAAAGAAGAAGATGCTTATCTCGTGGCTTCCGTTGCTGTGTCGTGCTAGCAACGGAGCGGATAAACCGGTTTTGAAAAGCGCGGAAAGGGCTGAGCTAGAGAAAGTGTTGGAGAAGATGATATCAGAGCTGGAAGAAGAGGAGCAAGAGCAAGTTCTATCGCTTTGGCTTCACCATTACACAGCCTGCTCTTCCTCCGACTGGCCTGACCTCAACGGCTCTTATGTTCGTTGGTGTCATTCTTCTCGCAAGCTTTTGCTCCTAAACTGTGATGATTCACAGACCAAAAGCTTAACTAATTAGATTTGTTATATGTAGTTTGCTCAAGATTTCAATACCACTTGTTGTTGGTAGGTAAGTAAAACATATGATACATTTATGTGCATTGGAAATAGTCTATAACTCTATATATAGTTTATTATGCTCAAGCAAACTTTAGTAAGGAACAATATCTAAATAAATAAAAAACATGCACCACAACCATTCTTATAAATGATCCAGTTAGTGTTCTTGACTTTGTTTTACTCCCCTTTCTCTTTTCCAAATGAATTATATGGAGACATGTTCTACATTAGTTTTGTTTGTGTAGTTTAATCACTTTGTTAAAAAGAGTTTAAGCCATAAATTACATATCAGGGGTTAAACTTCACAGCTCAGGAAAATCTTGTATATTAGACTTGTGTGCGTACAGTATAACAAAGTTGATAAAGCATCACAGGTTCTCTACTTGTATAGCAAAACAGAGCATCCCTTTCTTTCGAAAAAAAAAAACAGAGCATCTCTTTCTCTGTTTTATTCAATCATGTAATGGTCATCATCAATAGTATATTTTAGTATTTAAAGTACTTCTAAATAAATGAAGTCATAATCAAAACAAAGCATGTGGAATTGCTTAGAACTTAGATAAGAGAACATTAGTTGTAAGAACATTCTTCTTAGCGAAATGAGAAGAAGTAAAGAATATATAACAAACACATTAATTTTTCGAACTACTTTTTATTTATCAAAAGAGTTTACATTTTCATATTTATTCAAAGGATTTAAAGACATCTCACACAGAATTGACCTTCTGCTTCTTCCATCTATAAGCAGCTTCAAGAATGTTGAGGTTCAAAGTCTGCAACTCTTCAGGGAACAGGTAATCAGTGTATTCAACATACTCTACCGAACCGTCTTCTCCGGTTATTGACTTCCTCTTCTTGAGCTTCTTAGGGAGCTTTGACTCTACAATGCTAACATCCCCGAGCATACCAAAGCTCACTTCCATCTTAAGCCAATCCTCCAACAGCTTTGCCCTTTCTTCCTTCAGCTCCGGTGTAAGGTCTTTGTAATACATGTAGGCTCGGTCAAAAACCGCTCTAGTGCGTCTGATGCACTCTCTTTTGCGTTCAATATCACCTTCTTCTTGTTCACCAGCTTCAAATGTTGCAAAACTAACCCAAACCTTGTAATGTTTAGTACGTTCCAAGAGTCTCTCATACAAAGCACGTGTCCTCTCTACTTCCCCTTGTGACATCTCAAAGTCAATATAAGCTTTCCACACCAACTCGGGCAAGTCGAGAGCATGCTGAGCTACCGCAAGCTCGAATATACCTCTTGCTCGTTCTATTTCCTCGAGGGACCTCTCAAACTTTGCAAACTTGCACCACACGTAGCACTTTTCAGGAGACCATTCGAGATACTTCTGGTATAGTCTCCTGCATCTATCAATCTCTCCCAGCTGAAGTTCGATCTCGATATACTCCTTGAAGATCTTGTCCTTGTTTGGAGCAATACCAATAGCATTCCCTAGTATCTTCCGAGCAGCGGTGATATTCAACTGCCTGATCTTAAACTGTGCAGCGAGCAGCCATATTTTCGCGAAAGAAAAGCTTGCGTGTGGGACAAGCTTCAGACATTCTCTGTATACTTGCCGTGCACGCTCCACATCTTCAGCTTGAATCTCTTCATACAAAGCATAGTTAACCCATAAGTAAATGTATCTTCTCCAGTAACGCTTCTCATTAGCCAGTGGAACATTAGCAATCGCCCTCTCGTAAACTTCTCTGACCCTTTCCTTGTCCCCCACGGAACCCTCCTCTTCCTCTAACCTAATGTAATCAAACCACGCATCATAGTTCAAAGGGTTCTTCCTCACTTGATCCTCGTACTCAGACCTTCTCTTCCTAACAATGACGTCATCGATACCTTCCTTGTCCCCATACTGTTTCTCAAACTCCAGAAACTTTCTGTACAGCTCATCTCCTCTTCCTACACGATCAAGACCAAACTTGTAGATATCCCTAGCACGTTCCACTTCATTGCAACGTTCTTCAAACTCACCAAAGGCTACAAAGATCTCTTCATCGCAGTCTCCAAGATTCTTAACGGCGCGTTCGTACACTTCCCTCGCGCGTGCGACTTCACCTCCCTTCACCTCAAACATTGCGTAGTGAATATAAGAAGACGCTTTCGGATGACAAAGAACAAACCTCTCGTAGACATCTCTTGCGCGTTCGGTTTCTTTGTACCGAAGCTCGAAGTTAATAAACGAGAGCCAGCCTTGTTGATCCGGCGACCACTTCATCCACCGCTCGAACACCTCTCTAGCTCCACCGATGTTCCCAAGCATCTCCTCCATGTGCGCGTACTTGTACCAAAGCTGGTCCACGCGCGGTAGAACCGTGACGGCTCGGTCCCAGACGTTTCTTGCGGAGTTTACAAACTTGTTCCTCATCTCGAACTCCGCGTACTTGAGCCAGAGTGAATAGTTCTTGTAGTCTCCTTGCAAGGCGCGTTCCCACACGCTTCTGGCACGTGCGTAATCTTTCAGAGACTCTTCCCAGCCTGCGTAGTTTAACCATACATAGATAGGTGGTCTTGGGCGGCGGATACGGTCCTCGAACTCCTTGCGACGGCGGAGTTTGTAGTCCGAAAACTCGGCTGAGTCGGTGATGTTCTGCTGAGGTGGCAGGAACTGATCAGGTTCTTGTCTCTCTCGAGCTTCTCTTAGGAGCTGCTCGGCTGTGATTTGGAGCGGTGCTGGGGTCTTGTTCTTGACTCGCGTTGGTCTTGGTAGCTTCACTTGTGTATCTTTAACGAAAGAAGCCATCACGTATTTTGCTTTTATGATTTTTCTTTTTTTTTTTTTTATGTTTGAGGTTTTCAGATATTATGAGAATAAAGAAGAATACAGAGATCGAACTAGCTTATTATATAGGGGATTATGTGAATGATTATTTCCGTTTCTAATTTGATTTTGGTGAGAAAGAAAAGGAAAAACAATGTTTCCTTTTTTTATCGTCGTTTATTATTTCCTTTTCTAATTAATGCTTTACTCGGAAAAGTAAATAAATAATCATGCAACCAATACTCAGTAGTCAGTAGTTTAATCTTTTGGGGTCAATTTATTATTTTTGTGGGTCTCGGCCCATTTAGTATATGTTCAGGTTGTGTTCTTGACTCGACTTTGTTGCACCCCTTTTCTATTTTTTCGAATGGAATATATATACAGGGGACATGTCGTACATTAGATGACTTTGGTACACTATGTGTGTAGATTAATCAATTTGTTAAAAAGAAAAAGTGAAAATAGAATCAACTTGCAAGGAAATTCACAAGGAAGTGACCGATTATATTATTTTATATATACAAATGAGAAAGATCAAACTCTTCTTCTTTTTTTCCTTTTTCTGATGAAAATTCCTTCCTCTTTTTTCCAAAGAATCATATTCCGTTTGAATTTTTGAACTATTATTTTCGAATTGATTCACGTAAGATGGAAGCATTGTAGATAACAGTAATTGATCTAATTACGTGGACGAATACACGTTCCACATTTTTTTTCTTTTCGAGACGAATATATACAACAACGTTGTAATGTTTCTATAAAACCTCATCACTTGAAACTCATTTGATCTAATAAATCAAACACAAAACAAATTATACCCTTCAATACATGTCTAGCCAGAGAGAAGTACGATGCCGTTGCGGTAGATGGATGTGGGCTCAACCGGGCGCCGGTGCTATCCAATGCTCAACTTGCCATACCGTAACGCAGCTCCACTCGCTCGTTGATGTACTGCGCGGTGCGCACCGCATGATTTATGGGCTTCAACAGCTACGTAGACAACAACAACCACCACAGATGATGATGGCTCAACGGTCACCACCACAGATGATGGTGGCTCAACGGTCACCACCACAGATGATGGTTCAACGGTCACCACCACAGATGATGATGGCTCAGCTGTCACCACCACCACCGCCCAGGTTGCTCGAGGCTCTTCCTTCGCCGTTTGGGAAGAAGAGAGCGGTTTTATGCGGTGTTAACTATAGAGGGAAAAGCTATAGCTTGAAAGGTTGCATTAGTGATGCAAAGTCCATGAGAAGTTTCTTGGTTCAACAAATGGGTTTCCCTATTGAATCTATTCTCATGCTCACAGGTTCTTTCTTCTTCACTTCTCTAAAGCAACTCTTTTTTTTATCAACTCTCTAAAGCAAATTTTATTTCCCTAAAAATTGAGGACCAGCTCAATAATTTAATGGACCATTGGTCAAAAAAAAATTCGATGCTTTAAAAATATTCCAAATAATATTTTATAATATTTATGATGAATAAAAAATACAGTCATATAAAATAGTTACTTTGTGTCCTTTTCATTTTTTTTTGTATAAAGATAAATGAATAAGAGAGGATTAGAACGGTGGCATTGTTCGCTCTTTATGCTTAAACTGGCACTGATGAGTGTTTGCTGTTATTGCAGAAGATGAAGCCTGTCCCAAAAAAATACCAACGAAGAGAAACATGAGAAAGGCAATGAAATGGTTAGTTGAAGGAAACAGAGCAAGAGACTCACTTTTCTTCCACTACTCTGGTCACGGAGCTCAGCAGAAAGACTACGATGGAGATGAGATCGACGGTCAAGATGAAGCATTGATCCCTTTAGACCATGAGACAGAAGGAAAAATCATCGATGACGAGATTAACGAGATACTCGTGAGGCCATTAGTCCATGGAGCTAAGCTTCACGCTGTGGTCGACGCTTGTAACAGTGGGACTGTCTTTGACTTATCCTTCGTTTGCAGGATGGAGAGGAATGGTTCTTATGATTGGGAGCATCAAGGATCAGGGAGATTTTACAAAGGAACAGGTGGTGGAGAAGCTTTCTGTTTCAGTGCTTGTGATGATGATGAAGCTAGTGGTTACACTCCTGTATGTTTTATAAGACATAACATTAATTATATCACAATACTATATATATATCTGTATTTTTTTTAATACCAGGAGGTTTGGGGCCAAAACCCGAAACCACTGCATGTAATATTATTTTTCGTTTTAGCGGTTAGCCGTGAAACTCTGACAGTCTGACTTCCATCTCCGTATTGTTAACAAGATCATTGTCTTTGTTGTAGGTGTTCACGGGAAAGAACGCAGGAGCCATGACTTATAGCTTCATAAACGCGGTGAAAACTGCTGGACCAGCACCCACGTATGGTCAGCTGCTTAACCTAATGTGCTCTTCGATACGCGAGGCTCAGTCTCGCCTCACATACACAGACTCTGATGAGTCCTCGGTATGTAACTAACCTGTATAATCTGAAAACTCGCATTGTTGTGAATGACTGAATCTTGTGTTCTTCCTGAGTTGCTTGCAGGAGCCACTGCTAACATCATCAGAGAAATTTGACATATACAAGACAAAGTTTGTGCTCTGAAGGCTGTTTAACATATTCTGCAAATAACTCGGAAACGCTGTCCACATCCTACCTTCTCTATGTCTGAAGCAAGCATGTGAAAGCTGCAACGTCCTCTTTGTATTAATAAAGCTATAATTAGTAATATTTAAGGGAATAACTGATTCGCTTAAAGTAATTGAATACGAGAAAAAGACGTATAGAGAAGAATGTAATAGCTATACTTTGATTCAATACAATAAGAACTGGTCATAAAAGGAAGAATTACATGGACAGCATGAACACAATATTTCTTGACAGCAAACAACACATGATATGGGCTTCAGTATATTAGAGCATGAGTATTGGTGGGACTTCCGCAAATCCCTTAATTAGGGAAGTTCCTTAAGTTTTTTTTTTTTGTTCGTGAATATTATAAGAGACTTTCTCTGTTTTCTCCTTCGATCCTTGTGTTTCGGTGGTCTCTCCCGCTTAAAGAATCCTTTAAGGGACCACCAATGCTCATGCTCTTAGACCCTTATGTGCCAACCTCTCTCTTCTTCATGTTTTTGGGAATAAAAAAACTCTCGATATCTAGACATGAATAATACACTAGACAATGAATTTACTTTATTTAATCGAACTATTGCCTAACTTTTGTAAATTTCGTCGCAAAGGATAGGGAAGATTCCAGGAAAGTGGACTCTTAGTCGTGGGGATAACGTATGATACATGCTAATTAAGTATGGTCGTATACTAAGACTAGTACATGAGTGTGTAAGGGGTTGGTCTCGTGAACAAATCAACACGAAAAACTGGTCGGTTGATCCACGGCAGGATAACCTCTATGTTTGTAACAATATCTGACTGATTATTAAAAAAACTAGCATATCTATTATTAAATATAACAACTTGACAACTTTGTTGGTTGTTCATTATTTTCTTCTCCATAGCACTACATACAGATACAGCCATACATGTATAGACCCATATAGTAATGATACCACGGCAATACTGTCACAAATTATTATAATATAGTCTGTGTTATATTCTTGGTTTTTTTCTGTTTGTTTAAATCCTTGTGCGTAAAACACATCACAGTAAATAATTGATTTGGATATATATATTTATATACCCAAATCCAATTATTCACCATGGTTACGTGCGTTTAATTAGCTAGGTTTAGATTATATATTTCCGTAATAAGATGCCAGAGATAATCGTTTGCTCTGATGTGTAAGAGTGAGTGAGTTTATCCAATGAGCTAAATGATCCATGTTTTCTTATATGCTACATTATATTTCATTTTATAATTTGTTTGGTTATACATCCGCTACATCCAAATAAGCTGAGGCTGTCAGGTGGGTGATATGAAAGGCAAAAAAAAATGTTGAAGACTTTTTATCGTTTGAATTAATATTGTTCATATAAATCCAAATTCAGTTATGAAACTATTATGTTTAATTTGTTGCTTTGTAATTTTCACTATTGCCCTTGTCATTGACGTACGAAGCAAGTAAATAATTGATTTCCCTATAGACATACATAACTAACCATGATTTATATAGTCCAATAAATTAAACTATTAGTTCATATTAATATCATCGGTATATTATTATACTATAACTTACTTTTATGGCATGTCACAGAATTAATATCCATAATTAATATCAGGGTTTTAGAACAAATTGCAAAAATCCGATTATGATGATAAAAAAGTTTCAAGCTTGGCCAAGTTTCACAACAAAATTGGAAGCAAAACAAAAACTCTACTTATATACTTTGTTATGGTTCGTTCCGCAAAACTTTCACTGCTTTTTGATAATACTATTAGTAATCATGTTACACAACTGATATTGTTTAATCCAGGAACAGACTGGGAACTTTATAAAATATGGAGCACAGAGTGTAATTTATATATAGGTTAGAGATATATAAGTAAATTTAAATCAATTATTAAAGAAAAAAATAAAAATTAGTATGGGGCTGTGCTGCACCCTCTTCTTGGGTCCGCCCCTGGTTCTATCACGTAGAAAATGAAATATTAAAACACACGGTTAGCCAAAGTGGGTCGGTCGACCAACAAAATCTCTCCCCTAAAGTCAAAAAGTTAGGAATTAGAGAGGAATATGCCTTATTAACACTTTGTAAATGTTCATAGAATTATGTAAAATAAATAGTAATTATAGATCGAGTCGGCCAACTTTGTTGACTAATTCCCCATATATACGGCATGCATAGCCCCTTGTTAAAAACTAAAATCGAATTGGCTTTGCTTATATGCAACAAATAGACATCAATAATTAAACACTCATTTTTTTCTAAAAGGTAAATATCATAGATATGAAAAAGATTTACAAGCATAGTAGATCTAGAGTTTTGTTACTCCTTGGCAAAAAAAGAGAAAAAACAAGGAAGTAACATAAAAGAAGACAAGTTAAAACTAGTTTCACTCGTGGATAAACACTCGTTTTGTTTATGATCTAGCAACGAGTGGTCTAGTAGGCTACGTTACGGGTCAAATTGTTTTCCAAATTCATGAAACTTGAACTCCGTAACTTTGTTGTAGATTTGACAATGTATAGCAATTGCAATAAATGAATGTGTAAGGTATAGGTCACGTCGTCACGTCCAGAAACTGATTCGTCCTACTGAGAGATGTCTCAGACAAGGTGATATAAAAATAATTAGGACAACATCAATATCTCGGAAAATAGTACACGTATTGTGTTCAAAAGTATGAGGTTGCAGGATAAGTTCACCGTTGTTGTTTTTTCTTGAAAAATTTACCTCCAGAGACACTTTTTGTGTTTCTAATTACAAGAAAGAACACAATCCACTTGCCACATATTTTAGTGGTGTTGATTGTCATATATGCCCTCCATCAACATATTCTTGTCGTTACTTTCGTTGCTTTCTCAACCAAAATATTTTGGTTTATTGATTAATTGTTTAAAGTCTAAAAAAAAGTAAAAGAGAAAAATTCCATTTTCCCAATTATTATCTCCAATCAGTAACTTTAATCTCTTTAGTTGTCCTTCTTCTCCCGATGAAGAGATAGAACCCTAATTTTTTTTTCTAATTGATGTCAGATTACCAAGGCTTGGCTATGTTCGTAGACTGCAATTTCCTTCTCTGGTGCCAGCGTATGAGAGTAACAGTGCAAGATTTCAGCCCTTTGCTGCCTTCATCACTATTTACGATGTGTCAATTTTGATAGAGACATTGATGATAAGATTGCTCTGCAAATCAATTTTGATGGCGTTCTGGTTCCGCCGATGAAAATTTCCAGTCTTGAGTTGATAGGATCTTCGGATCCCTAACCTTCTCTTGATCTTCTTCTTCTGCGCCGCCGTTACGGGAATTGAAAACGGGAGTGGAAGCGAGAGCAACTTGCGGAGGCCGTGGTGGATGTGGCGGTGGATACTGGAGTGGACGTTGTGGTGGTTGTGGTTGTGGATATGAAAGTGAAAGGTGGATACAATGGTGGTTACTCGAGAGGAGGAGGAGGTGGATACGGTGGAGGTGGAAGACGTGAGAGTGGGGGATACGAAGGTAAAAGTAGAGGTGGATACTAGAGTGGAGGTTAAGGTGGTTATGGATGCGGAGGTGGTGGATACGGAGGAGGCGGCTATGATGGCGGTGGATACCAAATTGGAAGTTGTGGTCGTATCCATAACGGAGGTGGATTCAGTGGTGGTGGAGATGGTTACTCAGGGAGGAGGAGGAGGAGGTGGAGGTGGTGGTGGATACGGTGGAAGTAAAAGTTGTGAGGGATACAAAGGTGGAGGCGACATGGACATGGTGGAGAATGGAAGGAGGAGCAAATCACCAAAGTGGAGGTTGATTTATCTCGTATTATGTGAACAAAATAGCTTTCTATATTCTTGAGACAGTTGAGCTTTCCCTAGAAACTGAGGCAGGTATCTGGCCTCCTGTTCACAGTTCCATTCATGACGTTCTGAACAACATTTACAGAGTATAAAAATAACCACCATCAACATCCACATCTCTCTGCTACAATACTTTCACATACTCATGTTCCAAGTATAGCCATCCACATTTTTATATTCCACAACACTATCCAAATATGATCGAGTGTTTTGAGCTTTGTTTTTTTTGTTGGACATGTTTGAAGTTATTAACTTCTTGGTTTGTTTAGTTTTGTTTTTCATCACCCAACCTTTGTTTTTCTCCATGTAATTGACTGTTTTTGGTTTGAATTTATTAACTTGTTGATCTTTGAGATTGTGGACACATTGTCATCTATATTATAGCCTTTTAATGTGTCACAATTTTTTTATCTATGTTTAGTGTTTGAATGACTATTCACCATATTAAGATTCAATTCTCTATCCACAAATTTAAAAGATTTTTTTTATCCATAATCAAGTTGGTGTCGACATCCACATCATAACCAAAATTTTTGATAAAAAATAAAATAATTATTTCAAACTATTTTGAAACAATTTAAAAAAAAAAATTGAAACGAGAACAAAAAGTTCATGTGACTAAACCATGACTAAATCATAAGTCAATTTCTCTTTTGTCTCAACGAGGGTATAATAGTCTACATTCTCTTTGGGCCCATCACAAAGTGTCTTACAAGCAGAAAGTGTCTTAATATGCAATAGAAACTCAAAATGTGTCCTATACTGTAATCAACTCTTTTTTCTTTTTGTGTCTTTCCGTGCCGACTACTCGATCTCTCATCCGCACGTGGACTCCTTTACCTTCTTTTACACATTTTCACTTATTTAAACATTTTCCCCCTTTACTTCATTGATTAGATTTAGATTGTTAGATATTTCGTTCTTGTTTGTTTCCATTCAATTAATAGTTTTGTCTTAAGTATGATTTTTCTTTTTAACTATGAGCCTCATTCATTCCTAGTTAATATTTTACTAAAAATATAGTATTCTTGTGCAAAATATATCTAAAACTCATGACACAGGTTACAGGTTAGATGTATAATGTATTGTATCTTATCTAGCGACACAAACTGAAAAGCTTGAGAATTGAGATGATGGGATCAATAATGTACTGGTCCTTGTGAATTTGGAAGTATGTCGGCCAAAAATATGTTGACTGTGATATATTAAGCTCAACTTTTCTTTGTATCCGCAAATTAAATTGCTAAAGACGCTAAAATATTTCCACTCAGCTCAATTAAAATAGAAACAAGCCAAGCTAAAAACCAAATGCTGACATCAGGAAAAGAAAAATCAAAATGATGACTCCCTAAAGTGTGGTCATGATCCTATGAATCCCATATATATATATATATATATATATATTATACCATTCATGCAACAACTTACAGTTACTCACATACAGTGGCGGAGGCACGTTCAATAGGGTGGGGTCACTGAACCCAACAAAAAAAATTAATTTAGTGTAAATTACATATTGCCTTGGGCTTAAACTCATTTTAATCTTGTACTCTTAAGTCTTTATTTAAATAAAATGTTTGTTGCTCAAAAAAGTGTAAATTACAAAGGTTCTTTGTATATGTCTCCTTTCTGAAATACTTTTTACCCCCAATTTAAGATCACTGACCCCAATAAGAATATTTCTTGCCTCCGCCACTGCTCACATACCAACAAAGGATATGAATTATTATACAGAAGCTGCAAGCAACATGAACTAGTGCTGCTTAGCTACGGTAGTTAGCAATATATATATATATATATAAGGAAATTTTAACTCATGCACTCTTGATATTTGTTGCTTCTACAGTTTACATATTCATTTTTCACATACAGCAGGAGTAAGATTTTAAACGTGTCAAAATAACCCTGGATTACTCTCGAGTACTGACAAGTAAGATAACGTCAAAGAAAATGATATAATAGACCAATAATGGACTGTAATAAGGGCGTGGTTCGTACTCATCCTGGAGGCGTATCTAATACTATCTTATTTCCCCAGCTACACGACTAATTTACTCAAGTGCACCGTATTTTTCTATATACATACGTAAACTGTTTACAAGTCTATATAAATGTACAATGTATAGTATTATACATATACACTGTGCGTAAGTAAATACGTATCACTCGTGTGGTGGTCCCCGCAGAAACCAAAGGTAGAGCCGTGTGGAGGGGACCTCCCCCAAGTAAAAACGATCATCACACGGTATCAGATCCCTTGTCACTTTCTTGAATTCAGTGGCGCCCTTTAATTCCAAAGGAACCTCCCCTAAATAAATACAGAACTAATAATCATTAGTTTTTAAATAAGAGAATAATTAAATATTTTCTTCTGATTATTGACAAACAAACTATTCTAGGCTTTGAAACGCGTAATGACTTCTTCTTCTAGTACAGCCAAACAATTATGGTGTCTATGTATTTGCTGCGTAAAAGATCATGTATATGACAAATGTGTAAAGCCTTCTTTGGACAAAGTCGAGGAAACCTAATAAAAAAATTTTGACAGAAATTTCAAATTATCAGCTTTTTTTTTTTGACATCTGAAATATTATTAGAAAAAGTAAAATATTACAAAGGCCCAAACCCGGCTCAAACTACATTAAACAAACCAAAAGGCCCACAAACACCAAACGCTCGAAGCCCAAATGGAAAATCGTGACCCAACAACCGCACCGTTTCCCTGCAGCACACCCCTCCACGTGTTGAAACCACAACCGCCTAGGAGACGCGTATCAGACACTGGCGCTTCGTCTTCTCACACGGCTCGAGCTCGCCGTTGGGGCCACAACCACATCTTCACCGGAGCTTCAAACCACCAACTCCATTCCAAACAGAGATTGACGCTGAACCAAACGACATGAGAACCACTGGAATCACCGGGAAAAGACCAAAGGACGCCGAAACCACCTCCAACGACAATATTAGAGGTATAGGGTTCGGCGTCAATCTTCAAGGGCTCGAACTTCAGAGAGCATCCATCGTCGCCGCCGAGATCTCCTCTGAATCCAGCCACCAACCACCATAACGAAACACCCTACTCTCAGCCCGAATGCATCCGTGGGAATCAGAAGCCGGCGACCAATACCGAAGACGGAAACGGTATGGCCCCAGTGTCAACCGCCGGCGAAGAACGGAGCATACGCTACCGTTTCCCGGAAAAACAAAGACGGACCACCACCGGAGACTAAGATGCATGACCGTAAACTAGAAAAAGAAAAAGAAAAAACAGAGGTAAAGAAAGACGATGACCGGACCGGCGGCAGCGAGGAGAGCCGTAATCGCCGGCCGGAGACTGATTAACGACGGTGTGAACGTTCTAGAGAGAAGTCAGAGGAAAACTAGAGAGAGAGATTACGTAATCTAAAAGGTTTTATTTCAAATTATCAGCTTAGTATAGTTATGAAGTTTCAAGGGTCAATTTATGGAAGCTTCAAATGATTATACTTGCAATTTTTATATTTCTTAACAAAGTGGACACTCTTCTTTTTATTTGTTTGTCTTTGAAATCTCAGAACCGTTGCTAGCCATGAGTGCATGACCCATGATGCCAATATACGGAAAACATTAGTGAAAGTTTTAAATAGTGACATTTAACACGTAATTGTTGGCTGCTGACCTAAAAATCTATATTTGTTCGCATATGTTTTCCTTAAGGAAAACCAGTGAATAATTTATTAACTCGTTCAAATAAATTTATCCATATAAAAATATAAGGGTAGACGAGACTAGTGCTTGTTTAACTTTAAACAAAAGATCAATTAGAAATTTAATAACAGTGATATAAAATATAAAATTTAACATTCTCTTTAAAAGTAATTGTTTTAGGTTTTCTATGCATCTCTTATAACTGAAATCTGGTTTTTGACTATATGTACATGTTGAACTGTTGAAGAATGTATCATGGTATCAAAATCAGAGAAACCACATCCACTTTTTGAAACAACTAGTTGATGTAATTTATAGCCACCTTTTAATACTAGTTTCGAGCTAGCTGTATTTTATACTAAGTTCCTTGCATCTGATTTCTTTTTGACTAATCCTTGCATTCGAATTCAGAATGGGCTTTTGCATTTAAACTATACTCGGTTTGTATTCATAAACTTCAAAATGTTTTAATAGCTAAGACTTTTGAGTCTATGACAGCTCGAAGAAAAAAGAATTAAAGACTATGAAATGTACCTATCCAATTTAATCTAATTTTCAAGATTCATATATGTGTATATATGTATTTGCTTATTTAATTGTATTACATTGTCTAATGTCTACACTCATTAAAAATTTATACAAATGCGCATGGACGAGCATGTCTCTCCGCATGGCGTAAGATTAAAGTTTAAAACTTCTTTAAAATAACAAAATTATCGGCTAAGCATCACTTAAATTTAATACACGCTATGGAGACTAACCACGTCACAGTTGACGCACCTTCCAGGCTGTCAAAGACCTTACCATCCATTCATACCACTCTACGTGGCACTTTCGGACAACCACACCTATGCTACGACAGCTGTTTCGCTCGTCTACGTTTGTGGTATAAATACCCTCTGGCCTCTGTATTCATTTCATTCTATAAAACCTCAAACAAAACCTCTGAACTATCTTACAAAACAAACTTCTTAAAATGGCTTATAGTTACCGTTTCGCCATCTTCCTCACCGTCCTCGCCGCCATCGCCGGTATTTCCTCCGCCGCGTTGGTCAAAGAACAGCCGCTCGTTCTCAAATACCACAACGGCGCTCTCTTGAAAGGCAACATCAACGTCAACCTCGTCTGGTACGGTCGCTTCACGCCCACCCAACGGTCCGTGATCGTCGACTTCATCCGCTCGCTCAGCTCCAAAGAAGCGGCTCCTTCCGTCGCGTCCTGGTGGAAGACGACGGAGAATTACAAAGGCGGAGCCTCGACGCTCGTCGTCGGGAAACAGCTCCTCCTCGAGAACTACCCTCTCGGAAAATACCTCAAGAATCCTAACCTCCGCGCTTTGTCGGCCAAACTTAACGGCGGGCTCAGCTCGATAACCGTCGTTTTAACGGCGAAAGACGTTAACGTCGAGGGTTTCTGTATGAACCGTTGCGGGTCCCACGGGTCATCCGTCTCCACTTCGCGCCGCGCAGCCAACAACGGTGAGGCTTACGTCTGGGTCGGAAACGCCGAGACGATGTGTCCGGGATACTGCGCGTGGCCGTTTCACCAGCCCATTTACGGCCCACAAGGCCCGCCTTTGGTTTCTCCTAACGGCGACGTCGGAGTTGACGGGATGATTATTAACCTCGCCACGCTTCTCGCTAACACCGTCACGAATCCCTTTAAGAACGGGTATTTCCAGGGCCCACCAACCGCTCCACTCGAAGCTGTCTCCGCTTGTACCGGCATGTTCGGGCCGGGTTCTTACCCGGGTTACGCGGGTCAAGTGCTCGTTGACAAAACGACCGGGTCTAGCTTCAACGCTCGTGGACTCGCTGGGAGGAAATATCTCTTGCCGGCGATGTGGGATCCACAGACCTCAACGTGCAAGACTCTGGGTTGATTCAAGGGACGTGAGTGTATGACACGTGTCACAGTTCAAGAAGGAATGAGGAGATCTTAGATAACGTATGTAGTCAAAACAAGTTGTAACTCGCGCTTGTGTAATAGTATATGCTTTCGGGTTTGGACTGTGGATAAGAAGAGTCTTTGCTTTTGTCGTTTTGTTATGACGTGTAAATTATGTTTCTTGAACGTGAAGATATATGCATAGTATAAAATAAAATGATGATTTTGTTTCCACTGCTTTTAGAAAAAAATATTAATGCACTCAATTAAAATAATGAAGTTTAATGATTGAAGCTTATCATACAAATTTTATACATTTAATTTAAAGGAATCTAGCTTTTAAATGACTGGGTATAGGATAATCATAACATTATTGTTTGTATTAAATTCGATGATAAAAGTAGATAACACTAAGGAAGATGAGAGTATAAAATATAAGTTGTTCTCGGTGATGTTGGGGCCAAAGAGACCAAATCGATTGCTTAATAAAATACTCGTTTCAGCCTACTTTCTTTTTGTCCGCCATAGTGTAATTAACTACTCCCTCGTAATTGTGTCTGCTATTACAAATCTCACATAATTTGTATGACCATGATTAAAACTAATCTAATTTTATCTTTTAGTTAACAAAGATAAGGTATGTAATAACACCTAAAGATTTTTGGTTCGAGTAGCCGATAAAACGAATATTATGTGATGTGTTTTGTATTTGGAGAGAATAAAGGGTTTTGGCCCCAACTTTTTTTTATATTAAAAAATTATATAAAAACATAGTTATGTTATATGTTACAAAATAAAAATGAAATGTACGAGGGAGTAAGGGCAACATTATCGCAAGAACAATTTTAATTCCTTAAAATAAAAAAAGCTAAAGATGAAAGAGATATCAAAAGGGCGGAAGACAAATGACGAGCTGGGACGTTTCTTATATAACGATATTCTTCCTCGGTCCTGCTGTTTTTGTGGGTTCTACTATCCTTAAGGACGAGCTGGAACGTTGCGATAATTATGCTCTAAACCTCTTATATCGGGTAAAACAGTTGCGGATTAGGTTAGTAATTTAGTAATTTGGTGTTATTTTTGTTGTCCAAAAGAAAAAAAAAATTTGGTGTTTCCTGACGATGGCCAGTGTGTTTGGTGAAGTTCTCCAATAATTCCGTTATTTATGCCAAAAGTAACTTTTAAATTTTTAATGTTAATACAAAGGCTTATCTATATTATATTCATTCAATCTTAGTATGTTGCTGTTTTAGATGATGTGTGCGTATACAGTGGCGGATCCAGAATGATTTTAAACCTGGGTCAAAACTAAATGGGTTTTAAATCTAGACGAAAATAAAGTAAAAAAAGGGCTATATGCTCATTTGAACCCTGGTTAAGGTGTGTCACTAGAAGCAAATTCACCACCAGAGCTATCGAATTTAAGTTACCACAATGTAACAAACAACACTTTTATAGTTTTAAGGTGTGTCAGCTGCAACCCATTTATAGCTGTGGGTCCGCCTCTGTGCGTATATCAGATGCACTGTTCATACCAAATCATATGCATTGTTTACACCAAATATTTCTTTATATGTCATTTATGTACCAATGGTATCAAATACAAGGATACAACTAAACTCGATTGAAAGTTCTGGTGGATCCGGACTTTCAGCTTAAAGAAAAAGCAAGCTAGTAAGGATTATGTTCAATTAAGGTCTATTTGTTATAGGGCTACGGCACATAATTATTTTTAACAATGTTTGTTTGAAAGGAAGATCAGACATACTCTTTCTTACAAATTAGTCTACTATACTATTTCGTTTGGTAATCGGTCTTGTTGCAAAGGTTTGCTTTGTATAAAAATCTAAACACATAAACGCTTTCCCATGATAACGATTTTGGTGTCTTTATTGACTTCTAGATTCATTTCATTGTTTATGTCATTTACAGCTGCAGGTTTAGGACATAACATTAAAGCTTCAAAGGCTCGATATAGACAGAGCTTTAAGTCTTTCGTATTACTGAGACTTGTGATTAAGTGATTAATAAAACTTCATTTGCATTTTGTTTTGGTTCTTTTATTCTTGATTTTGGATTTACTTAGTTAAATTTAGGTTCAGGAGATGAAACGTAAAAGCTGCAACGCGCAAGATAAACAGAATCTTTGGCCTAAGCTTCATTGTCCAGAGTGTTGGTTTATTGGGTTTAATGGAAGTGTGAATGAAATTGAGATGAATATATAAAACTCTAAGTCCGGTTATATAATTGCTAAACTGTGGTTAAGTTTGGATTAACAACAAAATAAGTCAGTACAATGTAAAACCGGTGTTGTCTGGCTTCTTCTAGTAGAGACCCAAGAACTTCCACCATAAAGACCCAACACATCCCCAAATGACTGCTTGTAATAAAGCCATCACGAACCCGAGTCTAAACATATCTTTCAGATCTACGTAGCCAGCTGCGAATCCAAACAAAACAAAAATAATGTAAAGGAATACTGTATAAATGTTCACTGACTAAGAAAAGAAGAATGAGAACAAACCTCCATAGTATAAAGCAGCTGGTCCACTACTGTAATGAGCCAAAGCACCAGAGAGATTGTTATTGAACGCCAAACAAAGAGCAGCTAAAACCCCAGGGACACCAGCAGCTATTTGCATGGCCAAGAAAGCTGGATAGAGAGCACCTGCGTGAGCCGTTTGGCTTGCGAACACGTAATGAAGCAGGAGATAAGAAGCCTGAAGGATACCAAACGAAGCAGGCCAAGTCAAGGAGAGCGTCTCTAGCAGTTTAGCCACACAACCCGACATCCAAGCAACGACCCCGAGGTTTGTTAGCTGTCCAGCCATACCGATCAATACCGCAAACCAAGTTAGCGAGTCCCAAGCAGACTTGTCGCTTAGACAATCGTTCCAGTTTATAACTCCCAATAGCAGCAGCGTTGATAGACCGATCATCGCGGATACAACACTTGATACTCCTATTGCTTCTCCAAAAACCCAAAGAGAGACGGTGAAAGCCATTGCACCGAGCATGATCCATTCGTTTTTCGTGATGGGACCTAACAGTTCCAGTTTCTTTGCAGCTGCAGCGGGAGCTTCCGGTGTGTGTTTCAGCTCAGGAGGGTAAAGCTTGTAGACGATGAGTGGTGTACAAAGAAGAGACGCAAAGGCTGGGACACTCGCGGCTTTAAACCAAGAGACCCATGGATTTGAGAGCACCACACCAACTTCTCTAGCTAGTTTGAGACATAGCAAGTTCTGTCCAGCTGATGTGAGGAGTAGCGCACCAGAAGTCCCTGCACACTGTCACAGAGTACACAAACCTCATCAACTAAAGTCATCAATAGTGAGACACATACCATAAAAAACGAGACCAAAACCAAACTGAAAATTACAGAATCCCTTACGTTCCTATTTTTTAAATCTAAGAAACCAAAATCGAACCGAAACCAAACGAATACTCAAATATTTTAAATGTAATATTATTTAATTACTTTAAATTTTAATATATTTTATCAATAAAAATATTAAAATACCAAACTGCTCGAATTTCTAAGCTTAAAACTCGAACCAAATCCAAAATATTTCTAGTTCGATTAGATTACCGGTTTTATAAAGAAATAGAAACCCTATCTGCACCTGTCATTACACGAAGCTATACGACCCGAAAAATGTCTTGTTTCTGTCCTAATCTGAATAAATAATCAAAACAGACCGAACCGAAAACAGAAAACCGAATGCCAAACACTAGATTTTACCTGCAGTTGTGTCTGAATCAGAAAAGCACCAAGCTTCCTCGAAGACCGGTCACCGGGTTTACTTCCAGCAGATAGAGACAGGGATTTGATCACCGGCAAGAAAACCCCACCGGCTCTAGCCATCGTAGACGGCATGATCAAACCCATAAGCGTCTCACATAGCGCTAGACCGTACGACAGACCGAGAGTGCTTCTCCCTAGCCACTTCACGAAGTAGGTAGCGATCCTGTCGCCGAGACCCGTCTTGATGAAACCCCGAGCGAAGAAGAAGGAGATCGCGATCAGCCAGATGAGCTCGTTGGTGAAAGCGGCGAAAGCGGTGGAGAAAGAAAGCGTTCTGGTGACGATGGAAGCGGTTAGGCCGATGAAGGCCCAGGCCCCGACGGGAAGTGGGCCGAGGACGAGGCCCGAGATCGTGAAGAGGAAGACTGAGAGTAGCTGCCATCCTTGTGACGTCACTTGCTCGGGTCTTGGGATTAAGAATCTGACGATGAGACCTATTGAGATGGAGATCGCGAGAGGAATCAACTTAGCTCCCTGGGGAAGCTGCGGCGGCGAAGAAGACTGAGGATTGCTCTGTTTCTCCGGCGAGGACGAGGCGGAAGAAGCGGTGGCGCGTAGAGTGAGTCGAGGAGAGGAGGTGGAGAGTGATCGGACGGTTGAGGATGAGGTGTAGAGGGAGATCGAAGGGTGAGGAAGTGATAATGATCTTGAAAATGAACGGCGGTGAGAGAGATAAGAGAGTGGCGAAGAAGCGGCGGTGGTTGAGAGGGTACGGAGGAGAGCGATGAAGGTGTATGGGAAGACGATGATGTAGCAGAGCTGAAGTAGTTCATGAAGAGTGACATGAACTACTACATCAGAGAGGTGGTTCGTGAGAAGCACGTATCAAGACCGATGCATTAAAAGAAGATTTAATGAAGAGGGACATTAAAGGAAGACTTGAAGAAGAAGCAATCGATCTAAAAAAGAAAAGGAAGATTGGCTTATTCGATGAAGTAGAAGAAATGGAAAGTTTCCATTGGGTAGATAGATTAGATCTAGGGCTTCCTGAAAGATATATAAAGGAAGCGTTGGCAATGTGTTGCCGGTTAACACACAGGGAGAGCTTTTAGCAATAGAGAGTTTTTGTACGTCCTAAGAAGGAGAAGCAAAGCATCTAGGGGTTAAGAGCTTAGGTGGTTCAGAGTCTGTCTTAGATCTCTGAACGAGTTGACTAGCAAACAAGTCGAGGTTTGTCTTGAGCTTGTTTGATTTATTGCTTTTAAGAAGAACGTGTAAGAGCTTTTGAAAGAATAAATATAGTCGTATTTCTTGGAATTGAATAACCCTGTACTACTGTGTGTTCTACATAGCGTAGCTTGTCTATCTTACATTAACAATTGGTATCAGAGCAGGTATCTGTGCTTTGTTTATTTAAACAGGTAGATCCTGCGGAGTAAGATGGATAGCTATCGCGAGTTGGTGATAAGTTCCAAGGTGATCCTTGAAGTAGGAAACTATGGATTCTGGAAGGCGCGCATGAAGGCTACAATCAAGGGTATTGACCCATTGGCGTGGAAGGCTGTGGAATCTGGTTGGAAATCACCTGTTGCAAGAGCCGAGGATGGAACAGACGTTCCAAAACTGGAGGAGCTCTGGACTGATGATGAGAACAAGATGGCTAAGTTCAATGCTCGTGCACTAACTGTCATACATTGCAGTGTAGCAAGGAAGCAGTTTGAACTAATTCAAGGATGCGAGGCAGCAAAGGATGCATGGGATATTCTGCAGAAGCATTTTGAAGGAACCTCAAAGGTTCAGAGTTCTAGAAAGGATATGCTTGCAACAAGATTTGAAGAGCTCAAGATGGAGGATAATGAATCTGTTGGAGATTTCAGCTCAAAGATTAGCTCACTAGCACAAGAAGCACTTACACTTGGGAAGAAATACAAAGAGAAGAAACTTGTGAAGAAGTTCCTGAGGTGTCTGCCGTCTAAGTTCATGGCATACAAAGCAGCTATGACCGTCTCCTGTAACACTGACGAGATGACATTTGATGAAGTGGTTGGAATGTTACAAGCTCATGAGATGGAAGTAGCTAGTGTGTCTGGTGGAATGAAGGAAAAAGGAATTGCGCTTGCATCAGTTGAAAAGGAGCCTATGGATGATAACGACCCTGTGAGTCTCCTGGTCAGAAGGTTTGATAGAGCTCTACGAAAAGTGGAGAATGGGCAGAAGAAGTTTAGCCAAGGTAGGAAGACGTCTGAGCCAGAGAAGAACTACAGGAAGAATGATGCTAAGTGCTATGAATGCAAGGGGTATGGTCACTTTCGAACTGAGTGTCCCACAGTGAAAAGAAGAGAGATTCAGTGTCATAACTGCAAGGGATATGGACACACTCAAGCTGAGTGCGAGTCGGATGGTAGGAGAAAGCCAGAAAAATCCATGATAGGAATCAATGACAGCGAGTCCGACAGCGAAAGTGAAGAGGAAGTGAACAACTTTGTGGCGTTTCTAGGAATCGTGGAGTGTGACTCAGGATCTGAGAGTGAGGCTGAGCAAGAAAATGACTTAGATGAAAGCTACAAGGAAGTTCGAGAGACGCTAGTGAAGCTGGGAACAGAGAATTTGGCATTGGCTAAAGAGAAGGCACGACTGGAAGTTGAAGTACAAGTGCTGAAGGATGACCTCAACAGAGAAGCTGAGTTGGCTAAGGAAAGTGTGAATCTGATTAAAGAAAAATTGGTCCTGTCTAAGCAAGCGGACGAGCTCAGAGAAGAACTACTGGCTGAAAGAAAGAGAGCAGCTGATCTTCAAGCTGAATTAGATCAGCAATATCGGAAGATTAAGATGCTCACGGGAACCAAGCAACTTGACAAGATTCTGAGCAGTGGAAGAACTGAAAACTCATTGATGGGACTTGGTTACACTGGAAGACAGAATAGCTCAACAGGTACAACACGCTTTGTGTCTGGAGGTTTTGCGCATGCTGAAGAAGCTAAGACACAAACTACTCCAGCTCAGATAAGTGGATGTTTCTTCTGTGGGAAGTTTGGTCATTACAAGAGATATTGCTACAAGTATCTGGAACGGGTCAAACAAGTATGGAGACAACACAAGTTTTGGAGAATAGGGAAGACTTCTCGAGGCTGGATGAAGAAAACCGACTTGTATCCTAAGATAGTGACTGAGCCGAGAAGCACCATACGATGTAACATGGCGCGAGTGTCAAGTGATTCTGAATCTGAGGAACCATGGTACTTCGACAGTGGATGCTCTAGACACATGACAGGAAACATTGAGTATCTAGACAAAGTGTCAAAAGTAAAAGGAGGAAAGGTAACCTTTGGAGATGGAGGATGTGGTGTCATTCAAGGCAAAGGTACAACGTGTAACTCAGAAGTACCTAAATTGGTGAATGTCTACTTTGTCAAAGGATTAAAGGCTAATCTGATCAGCGTGAGTCAACTGTGTGATGACGGACTTACGGTGTGCTTCTCAGCAATTGATTGTCGTGCCATAAACCAACATGGTGTAACAGTACTACAAGGTGTGAGATCTGGCAATAACTGCTACATGTGGGAAAAGAAGGTTAAGTGCTTGTCAGCTCAAGGGAATATTGATCTATGGCACAGACGTTTGGGACATATGAACTTCAGGAATCTAACGAATCTAGTGTGCAACGACTTGGTTCGAGGAGTACCCAAACTCAAGATCGATGACAAGATTGTGTGTGGTGCATGCAATGAGGGAAAGCAAGTCAAGATACAACACAAAAAGGTACCAGATGTTCAGGCAAAGGCACCATTGGATCTAGTTCACATGGATCTCATGGGTCCTATGCAAACCGAGAGTATCGGAGGAAAGAAGTACGTGTTTGTACTAGTGGATGACTACACCAGGTTCACTTGGGTTCGTTTTCTCAGGGAAAAGTCAGAAGTGTCTGAAAGTTTCAAAATCTGGGCGCTTCAACACATAAATGAAAAGGGAGGAATCAAGAAGATACGCAGTGATCATGGAGGAGAATTCGAGAATGAAGCCATGACTACCTTTCTTGAATCAAGAGGAATAGCTCACCAGTTTGCAGCACCTTGGACACCTCAGCAAAATGGAGTGGTTGAACGAAAGAATAGAACTCTACAGGAAATGGGAAGAGCAATGCTCCATGGTAACAAGATAGCCAAGAGGTTCTGGGCTGAAGCACTCAGCACGGCGTGTTACACAATCAACCGTGTGTATGTCAGAAAAGGGACAACAAAGACACCATATGAGATGTGGACAGGCAAAACTCCTAATCTTAGTTACTTTCATGTTTTTGGATGCAGGTGCTACATACTGAATGACAAGGACTACCTTGGGAAGTTTGACTCAAGAAGTGATGAAGGATTTTTTCTGGGTTATGCACAGTCTAGTTCAGCATACCGAGTCTACAACAAACGGACAGAATCAATTAAAGAATCAGTTAATGTTGTATTTGATGATTTGTCTGTGGTTGTAGGAGATGACATGGGATCAGATGAAGAGGAAGAAGGTGGATCATCCATAGCTGCGACTGAAGTCATTGAGGAAGGTCCGATCTCAGATACAGTACCGCAACCAGTGATTCAGCAAGTTCATCGCAATCATTCGAAGTCTGATGTGATTGGAGGAATTGAAGAAGGACGAAAAACGCGTGGAAAGGTGATCAACTTTAAAGAAATGGTGCAGTTCGCATGTTTCGTTTCATCAATAGAACCTAAGACACACACTGAAGCACTACGTGATGAATATTGGATTGTCGCGATGGAGGAAGAACTTGAGCAATTCACCAGGAACGATGTGTGGGAACTGGTTGCTAGACCTAAAGGAGTAAACGTGGTTGGCACTAAATGGATATTCAAGAACAAGACTGATGAGCATGGAGAAGTAGTTCGTAACAAGGCAAGGCTTGTAGCTCAAGGATACTCACAGATTGAAGGAGTAGACTTTGAAGAAACCTTTGCCCCAGTTGCAAGATTGGAATCCATTCGGTTATTTCTGGGAATGGCGTGCATTCTGAATTTCAAAGTGCATCAAATGGATGTGAAAAGTGCTTTCCTAAATGGAGTCCTTCAGGAGGAAGTCTATGTTGAGCAGCCAAAGGGATTTGAGGACCCAGTGCATCATGATTATGTGTATCGACTGAAGAAAGCATTATATGGGTTGAAGCAAGCACCGCGTGCATGGTATGAACGACTCACAAGGTTTCTGTTAGAAGCGGAGTATATCAGAGGGAGTATAGACAAGACGCTGTTCTTCAAGGAAGTTGGAAAAGAGATAATCATTGTTCAAATCTATGTGGATGACATTATCTTTGGAGGCACGTCACAGAAGCTGGTGGATGAGTTTGTTCAGAATATGACTCAAGAGTTTGAGATGAGCATGTGTGGTGAACTGAAGTACTTTCTTGGACTTCAAGTGTCTCAGTCAGAGAAAGGTGTCTTCATATCTCAGAGTGCATACGCTAACAGTTTGGTAAAGCGATTTGGTATGGAGAACTCCAAAGTGTCTAAGACACCCATGAGTACATCACTGAAGCTGGCACGAGATGAAGCAGGAGAAGATGTGGATGTCAAGCTCTATCGAGGGATGATTGGCAGTCTATTGTACTTAACTGCGAGTCGACCGGATTTGTCATTCAGTGTCAGTGTGTGTGCACGATATCAAGCTAAGCCAAAGGTATCACACCTGAATGCAGTTAAGAGGATCATCAAGTACGTCAAAGGAACAGAGAGCTTGGGCGTGTATTACTCGAAGAATTCCAACAAGAACTTGGTGGGATACTGTGATGCTGATTGGGCAGGATGTGCTGATGATAGAAAGAGTACCAGTGGAGGATGTTTCTTTCTTGGAAACAATCTTATCTCGTGGCTGAGCAAGAAGCAGAACTCTGTATCACTCTCTACGGCGGAAGCAGAATATATTGCCATGGGTAGCTGTTGCTCACAACTTATCTGGATGAAGCAGATGTCAGCTGATTATGGAATGCAATCGGGTCCCTTTCTTGTGTATTGTGACAACAAAAGTGCAATTGATATTTCGAGGAATCCGGTCCAACATTCAAGGACGA
>NC_079516.1:12171740-12385169 GCF_000801105.2 Raphanus sativus | reverse complement strand
TGTCATTCAAGGCAAAGGTACAACGTGTAACTCAGAAGTACCTAAATTGGTGAATGTCTACTTTGTCAAAGGATTAAAGCTAATCTGATCAGCGTGAGTCAACTGTGTGATGACGGACTTACGGTGTGCTTCTCAGCAATTGATTGTCGTGCCATAAACCAACATGGTGTAACAGTACTACAAGGTGTGAGATCTGGCAATAACTGCTACATGTGGAAAAGAAGGTTAAGTGCTTGTCAGCTCAAAGGAATATTGATCTATGGCACAGACGTTTGGGACATATGAACTTCAGGAATCTAACGAATCTAGTGTGCAACGACTTGGTTCGAGGAGTACCCAAACTCAAGATCGATGACAAGATTTGTGTGGTGCATGCAATGAGGGAAAGCAAGTCAAGATACAACACAAAAGGTACCAGATGTTCAGGCAAAGGCACCATTGGATCTAGTTCACATGGATCTCATGGGTCCTATGCAAACCGAGAGTATCGGAGGAAAGAAGTACGTGTTTGTACTAGTGGATGACTACACCAGGTTCACTTGGGTTCGTTTTCTCAGGGAAAAGTCAGAAGTGTCTGAAAGTTTCAAAATCTGGGCGCTTCAACACATAAATGAAAAGGGAGGAATCAAGAAGATACGCAGTGATCATGGAGGAGAATTCGAGAATGAAGCCATGACTACCTTTCTTGAATCAAGAGGAATAGCTCACCAGTTTGCAGCACCTTGGACACCTCAGCAAAATGGAGTGGTTGAACGAAAGAATAGAACTCTACAGGAAATGGGAAGAGCAATGCTCCATGGTAACAAGATAGCCAAGAGGTTCTGGGCTGAAGCACTCAGCACGGCGTGTTACACAATCAACCGTGTGTATGTCAGAAAAGGGACAACAAAGACACCATATGAGATGTGGACAGGCAAAACTCCTAATCTTAGTTACTTTCATGTTTTTGGATGCAGGTGCTACATACTGAATGACAAGGACTACCTTGGGAAGTTTGACTCAAGAAGTGATGAAGGATTTTTTCTGGGTTATGCACAGTCTAGTTCAGCATACCGAGTCTACAACAAACGGACAGAATCAATTAAAGAATCAGTTAATGTTGTATTTGATGATTTGTCTGTGGTTGTAGGTGATGACATGGGATCAGATGAAGAGGAAGAAGGTGGATCATCCATAGCTGCGACTGAAGTCATTGAGGAAGGTCCGATCTCAGATACAGTACCGCAACCAGTGATTCAGCAAGTTCATCGCAATCATTCGAAGTCTGATGTGATTGGAGGAATTGAAGAAGGACGAAAAACGCGTGGAAAGGTGATCAACTTTAAAGAAATGGTGCAGTTCGCATGTTTCGTTTCATCAATAGAACCTAAGACACACACTGAAGCACTACGTGATGAATATTGGATTGTCGCGATGGAGGAAGAACTTGAGCAATTCACCAGGAACGATGTGTGGGAACTGGTTGCTAGACCTAAAGGAGTAAACGTGGTTGGCACTAAATGGATATTCAAGAACAAGACTGATGAGCATGGAGAAGTAGTTCGTAACAAGGCAAGGCTTGTAGCTCAAGGATACTCACAGATTGAAGGAGTAGACTTTGAAGAAACCTTTGCCCCAGTTGCAAGATTGGAATCCATTCGGTTATTTCTGGGAATGGCGTGCATTCTGAATTTCAAAGTGCATCAAATGGATGTGAAAAGTGCTTTCCTCAATGGAGTCCTTCAGGAGGAAGTCTATGTTGAGCAGCCAAAGGGATTTGAGGACCCAGTGCATCATGATTATGTGTATCGACTGAAGAAAGCATTATATGGGTTGAAGCAAGCACCGCGTGCATGGTATGAACGACTCACAAGGTTTCTGTTAGAAGCGGAGTATATCAGAGGGAGTATAGACAAGACGCTGTTCTTCAAGGAAGTTGGAAAAGAGATAATCATTGTTCAAATCTATGTGGATGACATTATCTTTGGAGGCACGTCACAGAAGCTGGTGGATGAGTTTGTTCAGAATATGACTCAAGAGTTTGAGATGAGCATGTGTGGTGAACTGAAGTACTTTCTTGGACTTCAAGTGTCTCAGTCAGAGAAAGGTGTCTTCATATCTCAGAGTGCATACGCTAACAGTTTGGTAAAGCGATTTGGTATGGAGAACTCCAAAGTGTCTAAGACACCCATGAGTACATCACTGAAGCTGGCACGAGATGAAGCAGGAGAAGATGTGGATGTCAAGCTCTATCGAGGGATGATTGGCAGTCTATTGTACTTAACTGCGAGTCGACCGGATTTGTCATTCAGTGTCGGTGTGTGTGCACGATATCAAGCTAAGCCAAAGGTATCACACCTGAATGCAGTTAAGAGGATCATCAAGTACGTCAAAGGAACAGAGAGCTTGGGCGTGTATTACTCGAAGAATTCCAACAAGAACTTGGTGGGATACTGTGATGCTGATTGGGCAGGATGTGCTGATGATAGAAAGAGTACCAGTGGAGGATGTTTCTTTCTTGGAAACAATCTTATCTCGTGGCTGAGCAAGAAGCAGAACTCTGTATCACTCTCTACGGCGGAAGCAGAATATATTGCCATGGGTAGCTGTTGCTCACAACTTATCTGGATGAAGCAGATGTCAGCTGATTATGGAATGCAATCGGGTCCCTTTCTTGTGTATTGTGACAACAAAAGTGCAATTGATATCTCGAGGAATCCGGTCCAACATTCAAGGACGAAGCACATTGACATAAGGCACCACTTCATCAGAGAATTAGTTGAAGACAATCAGGTAGTAATCGAACATGTAGTTACTGATTTGCAGTTGGCTGATATATTCACTAAATCTCTTGAATTTAATCGATTTATCACATTAAGAAATGCAATTGGTGTGTGTAATCTTGATTGTTGAGTCAAGTTGTGCAGAGAATAGTGCAGGTGCTGATTCGGGATGTACATATGATTCAGATTGGTTTTGGAACCCGAGAACGCTGTGGAAAAGAGCTGCTTGATATGCCGTCAATGTTGTAATGGTACAGGTTTCACGTCAATCTGTGGCCCCCCCCCTCTCAATAAAAAGAGCCAGCAATGATACAGAAAGATGCTCAGAAAATAAAAAAAAAAAAAATTTTGATAGATTCATGATGGGAAACAACAGGGGTTTCACAGCACGAGAATAAAGAATGAAAACCGGCAGCATTGATGAAGGCATATCAATGTGAAAGCTAGCCATAAAAAGACAATCGGCTGCACCAGAATATAAGATCTAGGAAGAGTTATATGTGCAGCTTGAATCACGCACTGAGGCAACTCGTGAAGCACTTCACACAAATGGTAACTGAACTGAATTGATCTAATGCTTTATAGTAATCTTGATTCAGCCAATTGTGAGTTGTGACTTGTGTTTTATTACTATCTTGAAAGTCTGATGATACATTAATAATTCACGAATGTGCCTAATGTTTGTGTGTTTGGATGAGAGAAATTAAAATGTTGTAGGCATGCAAAGGAGAGGATAAAAAGTCAGGGACCAGATCTGCAATATCAGAAAAAGTTGATTCAGTTTTATTCCGTTAAGGGAAGTAGTGGGGAACAAGCCCTAGAAAATCTCCATCGTGCTTAAGAAGCTCAATCTCGCAGCCTCTCTTCACCTCTCACACGATTCTCACACAGAAACTGACATCTATCATGGGGAAAGGAAAGAAATCAGCTCAACAAGCCGAATCATCCAAGGAAGAAAAGCATGCAGAGGCTGAAGGAAGTCGAAGGTTACTCGCTGATGGCGAACCTGAATCGCCTCCACCGAGAAACGATATGCCCGTCTCCGATGCACTCCCTGAGGTCACCGAGGAGCTTGACTCATTCAATACCGCTAATGAGAAAGCCCCTTCAGAGGAGAGCGATGAAAGGACTCCAGGTCTTGGAGAGGAGCCATCTGTGAAGGTTCCTGAAGCAGATCCGCAACCGCAAATCGGATCCACTGGTGCTGCCATTCAAGATGTTCCGGTCACTGCTAAATCACCAGAAGAAAAGGATGAATCTGCTCTACCTCTGGCGATCATTGAAGTTGAGAAGGAGCTAAGTGAAGCTGAGTCTGATTCAGCCAAGAAAGTGGACGATGAACCCAAGGATGATGCTGTTACTGTGGGTTCTGAATCAGATGAAGCTTCCCAGAAGGAAAGGAGGAAGAAACGGGTGCTGAAGAGATTAGGGTTGCGCTCTGGGAAACAGAGAAAGACAGGGGAGTCTAGTACACCAACTCAATCTCAGTTTCTCACACCAGAAGATGCAGCCAAGTCTCCATATTTGGCTAAGGAAGCAGGAGCCTCGCCTCAGCTGAGATCGAGAAGGTCTGGTGATAAAAGTGCTGAACCAATGCCTCCTCTCATCAAGAAAAGGTATGATCAGTTCCTTAAGCGTAAGGTACTTGCTGAGCGTTCGGTGGATCTGAAGGAAGCTGATCAGTGGGGTTACTTGGCCGTTATCAAGAAAGGATCTATGGAATCAACTGTCTCGAATCTTGCAGTGTATGTTGAGCAAGTTGTAGCTGAGTTCTATGCAGGTCTGCCGAGTACTAAAGCTGAAGCGGATGTTGATGAAGTGGTTGTCTCTGTACGGGGACAAGAGTACAAGTTCTCACCTGCGCACCTCAATAATGCCATAGATTGGGAACCACTTACTGAGGAAGAAGAGGAGGAAGCCGCAACGTTGGATGATATCTCGGTAACTGAGTTAGCTTCTTTCATCACCGGAGATACAAAGACAGAATGGGATGGTCTCACTACAGCGGACCTTACTCCATGCTACGGGGCCTTGATGATCATAGCTGCATACAACTGGATTCCCTCGACTCACAAGACATATGTCTCACTTGAGAGAGCAAGACTGATCTACAAGATGGCTCATGGAGTCCGTGTTGATTTGGGGAAGATGATGTTCAGACAGATTCTTAATCTTGGAGTGATTCAAGTCAATGATGCCCGCTGGTTGATCTTCCCTCGCTTGATCATGGCACTTCTTCAAAGTCAGCAGGCGGTTCCATCCTATCCTAGTGACAAGCTCCAACGTCCGGTTCTCTACAAGAAGGATAAACGAGTGGGCGAGATCTATGAGCAGAGACTGGCAAAAGGAAAGGGACCAGCTAAAGCTGAACCAAAGAAAAGCTCTGCAAGGACAACCCGTCAGGCATCTCCTGCTCCGATCCCTGCTCCACGAACTGCTACACCAAGCTCCAGAACTGCACCACGTCGTGTATCCCTTTATGAACTTGGATCAGTTGCCATCCCTCAAGGACCACTCAGCCGTGTTGATTTGCAAGTGGCACTACAGGACACAACACGAGCCCTTCAAGCGCTAGCTGAGATAGTTCAGGATCTTCAGAGTGCTGTAGCAGGTTAGTATCCCTATCCTTATGAATATGTGAGGTATTTTTCTTGGTGTTTTTTTAATCCGTGTGCTCACAAGCAGGGGGAGAAGAAGAAGACTAGGATGTAGAAGACCAAGATTATGGGGGAGCATTTGCATATGCTATCTTTTGATATTATGTTTTACTTTGCTTAAACCCGGTTTTAGGATAATATAAGTATGTTCTTAATTGTCTTGAGTTGGTTGGATTAACGTTTAGACATATATACTGGTGCTGTTGTGTGTGGTTGGTTCTTGTCTTCTATCTCAGGTACTTGTGAGACGACGAATTAAAAAGGGGGAGATTGAAGGTGTATGGGAAGACGATGATGTAGCAGAGCTGAAGTAGTTCATGAAGAGTGACATGAACTACTACATCAGAGAGGTGGTTCGTGAGAAGCACGTATCAAGACCGATGCATTAAAAGAAGATTTAATGAAGAGGGACATTAAAGGAAGACTTGAAGAAGAAGCAATCGATCTAAAAAAGAAAAGGAAGATTGGCTTATTCGATGAAGTAGAAGAAATGGAAAGTTTCCATTGGGTAGATAGATTAGATCTAGGGCTTCCTGAAAGATATATAAAGGAAGCGTTGGCAATGTGTTGCCGGTTAACACACAGGGAGAGCTTTTAGCAATAGAGAGTTTTTGTACGTCCTAAGAAGGAGAAGCAAAGCATCTAGGGGTTAAGAGCTTAGGTGGTTCAGAGTCTGTCTTAGATCTCTGAACGAGTTGACTAGCAAACAAGTCGAGGTTTGTCTTGAGCTTGTTTGATTTATTGCTTTTAAGAAGAACGTGTAAGAGCTTTTGAAAGAATAAATATAGTCGTATTTCTTGGAATTGAATAACCCTGTACTACTGTGTGTTCTACATAGCGTAGCTTGTCTATCTTACATTAACAAGCGACACTCTCCATCGTTGTCGGGACAACGAAGGAGATTGAGTTTATTTTTCTGGTTGATATTTCTCGGTTTATATGCTTATGTACAAACAAATCGTCATCATGTCTGAACGACACATGCTGACATAAGAGAGTGATGCTTGTGGTTGTGGAGCTAACTTACTTTGAATTATTATTTTTAAGTTAGACATTCATGTTCCTTACTTCTCTATTTCTATCCCCACAGTTTAGATTTTAACAAAACACCCCCTCATGGCCTCATCAAAATTTTGTTTAAAAGATTGTCTCATTCTCTATTGTAGTTGCAAAATGATTTCAATAACAACTTCGGGTGAGTTCAATAAACTCTTTTAACGGAGATCCAAAACAATATTTGAATAATAAACATGGGCCTTAAGGCCTATAATAATAGCCTCCAATGGACATTTAGTTGAATAAGAGCCACAAGATAATACACATACAGTTACATGAACTCAACAAGCTTCTCTCTTATCATTCAGCTTCAGCTATTGCTTCAGATAACTACATAAAATCTCTGTCTATCTACTGTTTCTTGAGGAGCAAGACTCCTAAAATAGTATATAGCGCAATGGACGTTTTAATTAATAATTGAGGAACATGAAATTATAATGAATGAAAACCACAAAAAAGTAATACACATACACAGTTACAGACTTACATTAACTCAAAAAACTTCTCTCTCATCATTTCTATGTCTATCTAATGTTCCTTGAGGGACAAGACTCCTCAACAAAATGGACCAAGTTCTACAATTCGGAACAAACCCTTCTTCAACACCTTCCTCCAGAAGAAAACAAGCATCCTCAACAAAACCTCCTTTGCACAACCAACTCATCAGAGTGTTATACGTCACCGTATCAGGCGATATACCTTCATCCCGAAGCTTCTTAAACATCGCCACACCATCTCCGATCCTCCCAGCCCTGCACAGACCGTTTATCAAACTGTTAAACGTCACAATGTCCGGCGTGGTTCCTCTGTGAACCATCTCTCTCTGAAACTCAACCGCCTCTTCCACCTTCCCGTTTCTGCACAGCCCGTTTATAAGTATGTTGCAGGAGACGTTGCTCGGTGCAACCCCGTCTCTCAACATCTTCTCAAACAAGCTCCTCGCCTTATCAACCTCCCCAGCTCTGCACAGACCATCTATCAGACCATTATACGTTATCTCGTCAAGAGGGGATCCCTGGAAAACCATCTCATTGACCAGCTTACGAGCTTCTTTGATCTCGCCTCTTCTGAGAAAGGCCTTGATCAGCGTGTTGTAAGTAACAGTGTTGGCAACAACACCTTCTGATATCATGTCTCTATGCAACCACAAGGCGTGTTCAATCTCATCAACCTCGCAGAGTCCAGCTATCATCGTATTGAACGTATACGCATCAGGTTTACACCCTTTCTTCGGCATCTCTTTAAAAACATCAATAGCTTCAGCGACTCGATGTTCTTTACACAAAGTAGATATCAAACAGTTGTAACCAGCAGTGTTGAGTTTCAACCCATCAGCAGACATATCACTCAGAACACCGAAGGCTTCATCTATCCGTCCTAATTTGCAGAAACCATCAAAGAAGATAGTATAAGAGAAGACGTTAGGCTTGCATCCTCTATCTCTCATTTCTCGAAAAACCTCTAAAGCTAAACCTACAAGACCCTTCTTCAAGTATCCATAGATCAACGAGTTAAACGTGTAGACATCAGGAACAAGACCATGAGGACCAGACAAAAGAGATTTAGCATCATCAAGCCTTCCGTGCGTCACAAACCCGTGAAAAAGAGTGTTGAAGATCACAATATTCGGCTTCGGAACTCTACTGAAAAGATCCTTCGCAGCATCAACCCTCCCTATCTTACACAATCCATTCATCAAGTAACCATAGGTTATATCATCAGGAGCAAACCCTCTCATCAACATCCTATTCACCATCTTCGCAGCTTCGTTAATCCTATCGAACTTACAAAGACAGAGTATAACATCGTTGAAAGTCTCAGCGTCAGGCACACAACCCATCAGAAGCATCTCCTCAAGAAGCTGAAGCGCTTCGTTCACTCTACTACACTTGGACAACGAGTGTATCAGAGTCTGGTAAATCACCGAGTTGGGAACACAGCCGTGTCTCGTCATGTCTCTAAGCAAAGACAACGCCGAATCAACCTCGTTAACAGCGCAAAGAGCTTTCGTCACGACGCCGAAAGTGAACAGCGTCGGCGGGATTCTTCTGCTAAGCATATCGTCGAACACGTTAGCCGCAACTTTATAACAACCGCTAGAAACGAGAATCTCTAGGACGACGTTGTAAGATCTGAACGTGGGTTCGCAGGAGAAGACGTTCCTCATCTCCAGGAGAAGCCTCGTGGTCTGACCTGGGAAGTTAGATCTGCCGTAGTCTCTCATGATCGAAATAAAAATCGATTCTTTGAAACAGAGTCCTTCTCGTTTCATCTGGAGGAGGAGCGTATCGATGGTTTCGAACTCGGATTCGGATCCGAGCTTGCGTATGAGGATCTGGTACGCGTCGAAGGAGTGTCGGTAGCCCTTCTGAGAACCTGTCCACGAGAAGAGCGATAGTGAGGTGGGGACGTCGAGAGGGAGCTCGAGGAGGTTGCAGAGCTGTGAAGGTGTGATCTTGGGGTGTGTGTTCTTGAGTGTGTCGAGGTCGTAGGGTTTGAGAAGCTTCTCCCATTCGTTTGGTGAATCGGAGGGGATGTTTCTCGGTAAGCAGCCATCTTTATCATCATCATCATCGCCGCCGCCGCCGCTACAGTGACGGGAGTGTGTGGGGAGAGAGTGTGATCTTCTTCTTATGCTCAGATGTAGAGCAAGCTTTGATCTCGCGAGCATAATCCGAAACGCTACATTAATCAATCTCTGGCTCCGATAAGACCTTATTTAAAACCTTCTTCGTGGAGTACCGTAGAGGTTTTCGAATATTTTTTTGTTTGTTTGGATCTCTTGTTGGGCTAAGTTCAAATTCGAAATGTACACTCTGAGCCCAAACAAAGGAAATGAGTATGTTGATCACGACCGTTGGGGAGTACGGATTTTGGTTCGGCTGATTCAATTTTTTCGGATTATCAATACTATTTTCATAAGTTCATTCAAATTTTATTAATTTTTAGGCTAAATTCGGTTTAATTGTGATTCTATACGGATGATAACATATAACTAATGTATAAAACCGCTAAAATCATTTTCTAAAAAATAGTGAAATTAACTAAAAGTATTCAGTGTATATAATTATTCAAACAACTTATTGAAAATTATTCAAAAAGATACTAACATCTATAAAATCTTTTAAAAGATCTAATGTACAGCATATGTAAAATTTTAATAGATTTTAACTAATTTTGAATATTTTTAAATCATATTTCAGCTTTCTGTTTAGCTAGGATTGTGTCCAAACATAAAAATATATAACTTTTAGTCTCTGTTTAGATTTTTTTTTTTGTAACAATTACTGTAGGAATTTGGCCTTTTAAGTTTGGATTTGGTTAACTTAAGTGAGCAACTTTGTGTGTTCTTGATTTGATTAAACAAAAGCTAATATAATATTTGGTCCTAATTTGTAATGCTATTGGTTTCTTTTTGTGTAGACTATAATGTATATTAAACAAAAAAACCAATTTATATCATTTGTACATACAAAACCCCCAAACCACAAATCCAATCATCTTAACAATACATAAGAGAATGAGCAATGAACATACACTCAAAGATACAACATCAAAACATAGTAGTAGCAAAGTAGGGAAAGTAAGAAGACAAAGGAACGAACATGACATCGGTGGACCCATCCACTCAGTCATCATATGCACAAAAGAGAGTAAAGGTCAGAGAGATACCTTAGGTATGAGAACAAGACTTTGAATATATTGCCTTTTTGATTTCACCATCCACACTAAGCCACAAAAGACAATCATTGTCCATCGCTGAATATGACCATCAGGACTTTGGCTTTCCTCCACACACAGCACAGAGAGAAAAGAAGAAGATAGTGACCTCTTTTAAACTTTTTGAAATTGCAGAAGCATGTGTATACTCAAAAGTAGACCACCTTATACAGCTAAAAAAGCTGGTGCAGAGGATAGGGACCCTAAACCACTTCACACGTGAGGGAATCTTCAAGCCTTATCTGTCTGTTAGATATCTTAGTTGTCTCTTTTGATGGTGACTAGTGACTGGTGGAGATTAAGTCTTGTTTCAGTAGCTTTAGGTAATCAATGGCTTCGTCCAGAAGCAAGAGAGCTTGGTTCCCTTTTGCACCGGGAACTATGCTCTCTAGTATTTTCAGAGCTGTGAGGATCTTGTCCTTTCTCGCCTGCTCGTTGCTCAGACCAGAACCAGTGTCTTCTTTGGTCGAAGTGCCCACCACAAGTGATGATGATAAGCCACTGATGTTTTCAACCTTATCCAGTAGCCTCTGCCTTTTACAAGGACCATCTATCTCTTCGAGCTGCCTCTTGTTGCAAACTTGTTCAACTGAGTAAGGAGAGTGACCAGTGCTCATTACTTCATCTTCATCATCACTCTCGTAATCTTCATCTGAATACAGCAACGCATTGATCTCCTCAGTGTCTTCATGCATTTCAGACTCTTCCACACGGTGTTGTAACTCAGAGAGTTTAACTGGTTCTGCAGTCAGGGGAAATGGACATTGTAATAGACGAGTTTGGTTTCCTGACTGATCTAATATCATGAGTCCTTCCTGAGCAGAGTCTAATGCTCCTCAACGCGGAGTAGTAGCAGCAGCGCACCAGGACCTCATGTCAGACAGAGAGAAACGTTTCCCACAAGACTCCTCCTTATCATGACTCCACAGTAAAGACTTGAATGGTGGTGGTTGTGGCTGCAAGTAGCGAGCATCATGAAGCTCAGCTGCATGAGGGAGAGCAACTCCAGGATGGAACCGAGCTGCCGTATCCTCAAAGCAAGCTTGAGGAGGCAAATTCCATTGCCTGGTATCAAGAGGCATCATGCTCTTGCAGTTTTTAACTCAAAAGGTAACTTCAAAAGAAAGACGAAGGAAGAAAGAAAGAAAACACAGTGGAAGAATGAATCACACAAAATCAAAACTACGTGACTGGTTTGAGTAGAAGTCTGAAGTATTCAGCCTGAAGAAACAACACAATCACAAGTGTTAAGAAGAGTAAAAGCTATTAAAGAGTAGTGATAGATGAGGGAGAGAGAGCATTATTAGACACCTGGCAATTATCCATGGGTTGAAAGCATGCAATAACTCTAACTACAATGGTTGGTCTGTTAGCGTCTCCTGTCTCGTATTTCAATGCTCTAAATCTTGTCTTCCCAGGTGACTGACACACCATAACTTTTGAAAAGAAAATAATCTTTTGAAAGAAACTAAGAGAGAAGGGAGCTTCTTGTCTTAGCTGATTCTTTGTTCACATTGGTACACATAGATATGTTGGGATCCCATGTTTAGAATCTGTAAGAAAACATATGATCAACACTACTACAAATGAGCTAAACACACAAAGAACTGTATCAAACACTAAACATCTACACAAACCACATTGTTCTAATCTAAGCTAGATTCAGAGTTTAAAACTAACAAAAAACTACCTAAATCATGAAGGATGTAAACCGGTTTTAACCAATTACCAACGAACAGAGGAAACAGTGAAGGAGAACGAAAGATCGGATTTTGATACCTTGGAGATGAAAGAGAGGGACTTTGATGATGGGTCAGATCCAGAGGGAAAGATGAGAGCTTTTTTTTTTTGTGTGTGTTGAATAAATCAATGGAAAAGGGAAGAAGTTGAAAGTGACCAGCGAGCAACAGAGCAATAATAATGTGAGTAGCTCACGCAAGTGAGTGGTGGTGGTAATAAAAAGGCCTTTATAAACAAGTTTAACGACGCTTTTGCCTTAACCAGGCCTTTAGAAACTCAATTTATTTCATTTCGGTTAGGTGTTAAATAAATTAATAAGCAAATATTTATTTTTACACCTTTATATATTTTTAAAAAGATTGATATTCTAGATTTTTCACATATACTAAAAAATATAAATACATGGTTTTTTATACATTTTCGATTTTGTGTTTCTATTAGTTTAATGTTTTCCAATAAAATTTACTATTCTTATTTTATATTATAATTTTTCATTTGTTTTTTAAAGTAAAAATCATTAAGTTTAGTTGACGCAGATGTTACACATTTTTGAACTGTAAGAATATAATTTTTGTTATACAAAGAAAAATAAATGTTACTTGGAAACTAATCTTGTAGTAATTAAAAGAATTGTTGTTATTGGTGCTTTGCTTGGAAGAAATGGAGACAAGGGGGACGAACGTGATTATGGTATATAACTATATATGATGACAAAGTCTCACTGTCCATAATTTCAGGTTATCATCCTTTATCATTAATTAATAATATTATTTCCTCTTAATAAATACTTTGTTGATTGTTTGTTGAAGTAAAAGTCCATATTTTTTTTTCCTTTTAATTTTTAGTGAAAGCTAAGCTAGTGAAAGTATGCTCATCCAGTTTTTATACCCTTTAAACAACTCTATATTTTAATACAAAAAATTACTTAAAATGACTCTAATTAATCATAAAATGACTAGATTAACTCATATAATTTTATAATTACTAGACTAACTTTTGAAACATACAAATTTACTATTTTGCTCTTACTAAGATTTAAAACTCTAATTAAAAAGAAACACATCTTAATATTAACAAAAAAAGGAAAAAGAAAAAAACGTCGAACACCGTTTTCTCCACCAGAGCTAGGAAAGCTCTTCTTGTCGTCTCGTCACCTCCATCTCCGACGGTCTCTTTTCCGTCCACAACCAGGTTCGTCTCTGTCACCTCTACTGTAACTCAACTTTCTCTCCGGCATCCTCCACGATAATTCACCTTCGTCTATGTGTTTTTCGGCAAACCCAAATCGATTTCACCTCAGTGACATCTGGATTCAATTGCAAGCTACTCTAATATGTGAGTCTTTTATCTGTGCTATTCGAATTGTTGTTATCATAGGTTAATTGATTGCATGTTGAAATTTTGGAACCCTAGTTCCCAATTTCATCTAACCTAAACAAGGTTTTGTGGTTTCCTTGATTGTACTTTGTGTTTACAGTCTCTTTGTTTGCCTCTTATGTAGCCTTTTATGAGTGGCAGGCGTGGGAAGAACTCTCTTTGTATGGTTTTGGATCTGACAAGAGAGCTTGTGCATCAGGTTGAGAATAAATTCAGGGAATTTGCTCCAAGCTTGGATACTATATGTCTTTATGGAGGTACACCGATCTGACAGCAAGTGCGGGAGCTCAACTATGGTGTTGATGTTGCAGTTGGTACTCCAGGTCGTATCGTCGATCTGATCAAAAGGGGAGCTTTGAATCTATCAAAGCTTCAGTTTGTGGTTCTTGATGAAGCTGATCAGATGCTTCAGGTTGGATTTGTGTAGGATATGGAAGTTATATCGGGGGATTTGGTTGACTGTTCACCGTCAACTGGAGAGAGCAGCTTTGTTGGTTTTGGATAACAGATCTTACTGAGAAGTGTTGCGTGAGTTATGATCTGAGCCTGCAATAATGGAGGGCTTGGTGACTTGAGATTTTTAGTAGAGTTTAGTTATACTATACAGTATAATCTCTTAAAATTAATCATCGATAGATTAATATCTCTATAAATTAATATAATTTCATAGTCCCAAATTGAGTTTTTGGTTTAATTAGTATTTCGATAAATTAATAATTTCTATAAATTAATAAAAAAAATATAGTTTTGGTGTAGTACTAACATTATTAATTTATAAAAGTTTCACTGTATATAAATCTGTAGCTCCGTGCCTCATAAAAAACATGTTTTATTTTGAAGTTGTTGTCATCACTAATTTATTTTCTACACTGATAGAAAAATATAATTGTTCCTTTCTATTTGTATTTGGCCACTTCCATAAACTTAGAACGATTCTTTCATCCACCAGAAAGACAAGAGTATGAACCAAATCAACTCTTGAGATTTGACTTAATTTAGTATGAACCAAATCAACTCTTGGGATTTGACTTAAGGGGAATTTTCAAAAATACCACTTTCAAAGTACCATTATTCATCTTTACCACCACTAAAAACACATTTTCAAAAATACTTTATTTATTAAAATGGTAAAGACTCTTATATCTTTGTTTTTATATGTTTTTCAAAATTCTAATCTCAAATTCTAAATCCTAAACCTCCAATTCTAAACCCTAAACCCAAAATCTTCAACTCTAAACCCTAAACTCTAAACTATATACCCTAAATTCAATATCCTAAACCCTAAACCCTAAAATTTAAACTATAAACCCTAAATCCTCAACTCTAAACCCTAAACTATATACCTTAAACCCTAAAACATCAAATCTAAACCCTAAATCCTAAACCTTCAAATCTAAACCCTTCATTAGAAGTAGTGGTAAAAGTGATTAGTGTAAACATGAAAAGTGGTACTATGAAAATGGTATTTTTGGCAATTTCTCTTGACTTAATTTGGTTGTTCTCAACTTATCTTCAGTGGTGAGCCAGAAGAACTGTACAAACCATTAAGGTTCACATCTAACAATTCGTGAAGACCATATGTCATATTGACTAAACCAACATGAAAAAAACAACAACTTATCCTATTGACTAAACCAACATGAAAAAAAAAACAACTTGATAAGGAAGAAAAAAGAATGAAAGAGATGATAAAGTTACTAGAAATTCACATAATTCTGATCTTAATTATCTTAATAATAAATTAGATTCAAAATTAATATAGACCGGGTCGAAAATGAACATTTAATTAAGTTTGGTTTATATAAATCCAGATTTTCGTCAATAAATCTGCCACAATATAATTTAAAAAGTCTGCCACCACATAAATAAAAAGTCTACCAATAATTTTAAGTCAGATATATAACTCTGCCGTAAGAAAATAAATCGAACATAATAAAATAAGTCGACCATAAAAATCTACCATTTATAAAAAATCTGCCACCTCATTCGACAGACATACTCTTAAAAATCTATTTTCTATTTAAATCGGACAATTAACTCTGTCGTGAAAACAAATCTGACATTTTTAAGAAAGTCTGTCATCACGTTAACGATAGATTTTTTTTCTTGACAGATTTTATAAGCAGACTTATTACTCGACAGATTTATTTTTTTTTTAAAATAAATCTGCCGTCGATCAAATGTTAATGGTACTTTAGTAATGTTTTTTTTTTGTTATAACTATGAACAGGGGTAATTTCGACCAAAAAAATATTTTAATAATTTTCAAAAAAGATGAGTCATTCTAGTAATAACATAACTAATTTGTGTCATTTTAGTAAACTTCCCATAAATTTGTCCAGGTGAGTGTTTGTGTGTGTTCAAACACTTCTAATGGGAAAAAGAATAAAAGCTAACTCCTTTTTTTTGTTTATTTTATATCCTTATGCAACGCCAAATTTAGCTCAATACTTTTGTTTTATTTTTATTAATGTCATGTAGACTTTATTTATTTTATAAAAATATATTGTCATAAAAGTTTAGTGGGTGAAAAGAAAAAGAATTTGAAAATGAATATGAAAAAGAAAAAGAAAAAAAAAGGAAAAGAGGAAAAGAAAAAGAAAAGGAGTCACAAGTGATGATTAAAGAAATGCACGGGAATGTTAAGTGCTTAATTACCCGCACGACTTCACATTTTCTCCTTTTCTTCCTTTCCTCATCTGCACTATGGAAAGATCCCCATGGTCACGAAGAGAGAGAGAGAGTACAACTATCAAAACCTGTCTTCATCATAATCGTTGGGGACAAACATGGTAGAGGAACGTTTAGAGCCTCATAAACAGTCAGGTTCTATATTCTACCGTCTGTGTGAACAAACTTATGAAGCCTTAACCCTTTTAGAGTAGTTAACCTAGAGCTTATAGAATCTAAATAACATGCACATAAGCATCTTCTTGATTTTGCAGACTCTCTTTACAGCTTATCATCACCAACAACAGAAAGTATGGGCATACTCATCAAAAACTCATCAAGACCCTCAAAGAACTCAATCCCTTCAATGATATTATCCACCTCTCTGTTGCTTTCACTTGTCCCACCTGCCTCAGCAGGCTCTTCTACCTCATTACTTAGTTCCACATTCAAATCCAATCTCGCCACCTTCTTATAACTCCACTTCCATTTCTTTTTCTACTAGTATAACTCTCGTTACTTCTCTCACAAGTGGTTCTTTCCCTTTCCCAGCATCCACATTCAACCAAGTACTATCTATATATATATTTTTTTTTTTTGAATGAATTCAACCAAGTACTATATCTTGCTTTAATTTCTGTTCAAGTATGCTTGAGAGACTCTAGATCTTTTGTGGTTTTCTCACATGCAAATAATTAATAAAGTAATTACCACCCGTTCAAGAATCATCACTGATGCTAATACCAGTTAAGTAAAAATTCGAATAACAAAATATTGGACAGATCAATGTATGAGACTAAACAATAACACAGAATACATATATAATATCACTTAGTTCTTACAACATGAGTACTGAGTCTAATGACCATCGAGCTGCTCCATTGGCCTCTCTCTAGTGACAACACCCCCATATAGTATTTTAAAAGAAATGGAGTAAACAATCTATGGAACAAAGAGGCTTTCCACGAAACTGGAAAACTACTTTTCCAGGACAACGCTTCTTACAATAACAACAAATAGGTCTAGACATGTGATGATTGTTGGACAGAACACTAACCTTTTCATCGTTTGGCATGAGAAACGATGAACCGGGTTTCATGTATAAGACCTTCCCAAGTAAGCAGTCAATGTGTAGGGTGACACAACAATACTCATCACACGTATAAAACCTCTCTTTTGGCTTTACTTGTCCTTCGCAAGCTTCACACCAATACATCATGGTACTTGTTTCCTTACCATAAGAAAGAGTGAGCATATGATCATCATGCTTATACCTCACCTTTTCAGGCAAAGTAGCACATCTGAAACACAAAGTAAAGCTGCACTCACACTCAATGCAATTGAATGTCTCATTCTCCATAGATTTGCAAACGCAACATTCTCTTTGTTCTTCTGGTTTGGATGTTAGGAATAAAGGATGTGCATGACTTCCATGGACTAATGGCTCAGATATTGTAGCACACTGCACATGCAGCTGAAAATCACAATCTTCTTTACCACACTTGTAAAAGAAACCCGAAAACCTCGAGCCACAAGCTGCGCATAATTCATAATATGAATGGACATCGTCTTTTCCTCCTACTAGAGTGAGTAGATGTGGATGTATCGGGGTATATGTTTTGCGCGGAAGATTCGCACATGTCTCGTGAAGAATGAATTCGCACTGCATACAAGAGTAATATTTACCAAAATAGATTGGCATGACGCATGCTTGACATATCTTATCCTCATCGTAATCTCTTCCAGTGTTCTCATTGAGTGTCAAATGATGAAGCTGATGAGTGAAATATTGTATGATTCCATCGCTTATCCCCACAAACGGTTCAACTTCTTTTTCTTCCTTTTCTTCGGGCTCGCCCTCGAGTTCTAAGCCATCCCACACATTTCTCTGCGTGGCACATCTTGAATGAGCGGTGTAAGAACAATCGGTCTTGGTGCAAGAGTAGCCCCCGCAATCATTATCAATCTTTGTGCGACAAACACCACAAGACCAGTCTCCTTGGTCAAAAGATTGAGTAAAACCAATTCGATGGAGGTGCCTGGATATCCTTATGACGCGAGGTAAGCTTATACATCTTAGATGGACCACAAAGTCACAAGGAGGACACATATAGATAGGGGAGGTTGAATCGGGCAAGGCGCAGACGTTGCAGACTAAGGAAGCACGTCTTGGGAACCAAGCAAGAGTATGTTCATGCCACCTTGGATGGTTTATAGATAAGACTGGTGGTTTCTCCGCACAAGCTATATTGATAGCAAAATCGCAAGCAGCGCAACAATAAAATACCTTTATCAGATCTTCATCACAACAATAACATTTCCTTGTTGGAGAAAAATAACTCAACACGGCAAGCTGAAGAAAATGTTTTGGATGAAGTAGGTGCTTGATTTCAACTGGAGCCTCGTCATATCTCTCATGGTTCTTGCCATAACAACCTCTGCAAAAAAAATGTGTAGCATCTTCTCTTGCTAACCTGAATTGTTCCCAAATTGTAGGGAGACAATACCACTTTCCATAGCCGTGCGGCAAGGGATGTTCATCCACATGAAACTTTCCTTGTCTCAAACGTACTGTTACTTGAGGGCGTAAGGAAATAAGCTTTTTGAACTTTGAATCGACAACGAGGAAGACTATTTGACAGATAAGTAAGACGAGTTCCGGCTGAGGATCGAGTTGTACTGTTTGACGCAGGAGTGACGAGAACTCCAAATCCGTATCTAGAGCGTTGTCGAGAGAGACTTTTTGAGAAAGGAGTGATATGAGCTGCGAAAGAGGCTTCGGCTGGGAATCCAAATCTGTAGAGTTGAAAAGAGAGATTGTTTGAGTAACGAGTGACATTAGCTCCGACTCCGGCTTCGGCTGCGAATCCAAATCCATCGAGCTGACGTGATGGATTATCTGAATCACCAGTGATTTGATCTCTGACTCGCAATCCAGTTTCACTTCGTATAACACAAACCGTTGAAAGTTGTCGAGGTTTACTAGCTGAGAAATGAGTGAAATGAGCTTTGTCTCCTGCTCTGAATCCATAGAGTTTGTTGGGGGAGAGATCTTAGTGAGATTTTGGCTATTTTGCGGCTATCTGTTTGGTAGGTTTGTAGGAGTGTATTCTGAAATAGGATACCCTAGTTAGCAAATTTCTATTCTTATAACCCCCATCATTTTTTTCTATTATTTTCCCTTTCTCTTTTTATCCTTTTTTTCTTTATTGTTTTCTTTTCCTATTTTCAAATATTACAGGGCCCTTCAATATTCTTTTTTTCCTTTCTTTTTGGGTGGATCCCATTTTACTTTTGTACATTTTCGGGTGGATCCTATATTTATTTTCCAAATCCTTTATTTATTTTATTAATCGTTAAATAATTAATACTATAACAATAAAATCGTTAAAATTATGGAAAAAAAATTCATGTTTATCTTGAAATAATATTTTCATTAACAATAAAATAACAAAATAAAATAATAATTTAATCAACAATAAATTAATTTCTATAACTTAAATTTTACTTCTTTTATATAAAAGCAATCAAATTTAAAATAAAATATTTCATATTTAAATCAACAATTAATTTCATATATATATATATATATATATATATATATTTATATATTCTTTCAATAATATTTCTAAAATAAAAATTTCATAAATTATGTATCTAAATAATACTTTAATCAACAATTAATTTTAAAAATAAATTTAATAAAATAATTTATATATTTGGTTTACATAAAAATATTTCAAAACTATAAATCTAATAAAACATATATTTCAATAATATATTAATCAAGGATTTTTCAAAGATTTATTTGAACAGTCACATCTTTTCAATTTAAATGTATTTATTTTGAAATGATACTTATATGAATAGTCATAACTTTTCAATTTATATATTCACTTCTTTTCAATTTAACTATTGTCGTTTTGAAGTATGAATAGTCACAACTTTTCAACTTAAAAGTAGTTGTTTTGAAATGATATTTATATGAATATTCATAATTTTTCAATTTAAATAGTCACATTTTTCAATTTAAAGATATTTATTTTGAAGTATAAATAGTCACAACTTTTCAGTTTAAAGCGAGTAACGTATGTGAAATTTTCATCTCACACGGCTTCCTTTCTCGTTAAGAATTAAATAAATGATTTTTATTTTAAAATAATACTATGAGAATATATTTTGAATAGACACATTATTTCAAAGCAGCTTAACTGGAAACACATATATAAATTAACAACTTTTAGAATAAAACACAATCTTTCATTTCAATTGGAACCTTTGGAATTAACTGGAAAGTAGATTGTTAACTAAGTTTTAAAAAATACAAAATATGTAATTCACTATTTATTTTAATTTTTGTCTTAGATACCATGTAAAACATTTTACAAAACAAATTTGTATCGAACTTTTAAGATTATTTGTATTAATCAAAACATATGAAATATCCGTCTGCAAATATCTATTTATTTTCCGGATATCCATTTTTCTGAATATCCATATTTTTTGAATCAAAGCAAATAAAAATAAATGTTGAAACGCCAATATAAAATTGAACATACATCCTCTCTAAATTTTCTCTCCCAGGCACGATTTTAGAGAAAGTGTTTTAACCGCTGACTTTTCGAACTTCCCTCCCTTTACCCAACAGTTTTGTTTCCTGTTTTGGGTCTGTTTTCCCTGCTCCTCTCTGCGATCTCACTTTGCTTTCAAATTATTCCCTTTTTCATCTCCTTATCCAGCGGTCTGTTTGAGTGTCCGTCACCTACCTCACTGGAACTGCTCACAAGCTCGCCAGGTTCAACCCCCGACACTGTCGGAGGGTCAGCCAAGCTGGTCTCACTACCACTTGGTCTCCTTGAATGAGTTGAGCTGCTGTCTTCTACTCACTCTTGGGTTGCAATAACCTCCAATCTATCTTCTCCATACTGTTTACCTACAGAGCTTCGTCACCTCCAACTACATTTGCTATCTACAAACCTCACTCCTACTGTCGAGATGTCACGCAGATACTCTCGCAGCGAAAAGGAAAAATGGGTTTCAGATACCAACAAGAACCCTAAACGCTCTCCGGTGCGTATACCGCCGAGGAACAATGATGACCTCATCACTGCTAACAAACTAACCATCATTGGAAGGGTTACAAACCCCATTCTCCAGCGCCCTCGAGCTGTCATCGATTTCTTACCCCAAGTTTGGAATCTTGAAGGCAGAGTAACTGGAAGAGACTTGGGACCTGAGAAATTTCAGATGCGCTTCCAATCAGAAGCAGACTTGCTAGCGGTTCTCAACAAAGGCCCATACCACTATAAAAGATGGATGATTCTATTACAGAGATGAGAGCCAGTGATCTCTGAATCCTTCCCATCAAACATATCCTTTGGCTGAGAGTCCATGACTTACCACTCCACTTTTGGGATGATATAACTCTCAACGCTATCGGAGGAGAGCTGGGGCTGGTTACTGACCGTGTTGCCACCGATGCTAGGTTTCGTGTAAACATGAACGGACTCGTTCCTCTCACTATGACACTGGAGGTCCGCCTCCCTTCTGATGAGATCATAACTATGGATATTGATGATGCTTATGACACCAATGCAGCAGGAGATACTTTGCTCCAGCAACCAGATGAAGCTCTCGCAGAACAGGGGAACAAGGGAAGAACCTCTGGAAAGCGTGTTTCGGCTACGCTTCGCATCCAGGAACCTTCTGCAGATAACTGTGATGTTAATATCACTATCCCAGCTTCACATAAGTCAGCAGGGAAGCGTCGGGTCACTTCCTCGAGAAAGAAGGTACCTAGGAGTCCCCTCCAAAGCTTGAAACTGAAGAAAGCAGTATTCTCGAAAGTCAAAAATCCTGTTAGGAGGAGACTTGCTACTGATAAAGATCACACATTACCTTGTAATAAGGTCGGCTCGAGTGGTATACCGCGCAACACAGTTATGAGATCACAGCGACGAAACAGGACGGAGGGTCAGGATTTTCACCCTCCTCCTCCTCCTCTTCCTTAGCTCTTATGAGCTGGAATTGTCGGGGTCTGGGAAACGTTCTGACAATTCGTCGCTTGCGGGAGATACATCGAAGTATAACTCCTGACATAATGTTTCTCATGGAGACTAAGAATGGTGATGATTTCATCAAAGAGAAGACAGACTCGATGCTTTATCCTCACTATTTCTCTGTTCCTCCAGTCGGCCTGAGTGGCGGTTTGTGTTTATTGTGGAAGGATGGAATCGATGTTGACATCCTAGAGTCCTCCCCGAACCTCATTGACACCAGAGTTACTTTCAAAGGGGTCACCACATTTATCTCATTCATCTATGGAGCTCCAGCTATGGAAAACAGAGCAAACTTTTGGGCCAAGTTATCTGAAGTGGGACGAGACAGAGAATCACCATGGCTGATCTCGGGAGATTATAATGATATTCTCAACAATTCAGAGAAAACCGGGGGACCGGAGAGATGGGAAGGTTCCTTCACTGCTCTACGGACCTTTGTCTCTCAGAATGGATTATGGGACTTAAAGCATTCCGGCAATCACCTGTCATGGCGAGGCACACGATATACACACTATATACGATATAGGCTTGATAGATCGATGGTGAACTGTGCTTGGAATGAAAAGTTTCCACTTGGTAGATGTCGATATCTAAGGTTTGAAGGGTCTGATCACCGCCCCCTCATTACCTATTTCAATAAATCCGGACCACAGAAAAAAGGAATGTTCAGATTCAATAGGTCGCTAACGGATAAGCAGGAGGTGGAGGAGATTGTTGAGTCTGCCTGGAACGACTCCCCACTCGCCTCAGTGATCAACAAGCTTAACTCATGCCGAAGAGGGATTATCAAATGGGTCAAAGAGCAAAACCTGAAGAATAATGAGCTTATTCAACAGAATCAACGAGCCCTGGAGGAAGCTTTCTCTGCATCAGTCCCGAACCAGGAGCTCACCTGACTTCTACTCTGACAGCTGCTTATAAGGAGGAGGAAAGCTTTTGGCTACAACGCAGCCGTATTCAATGGCTGAAAAGCGGAGACCAGAACACGGACTTCTTCCATGCTGCAACTCACCAACGCCGTCTGATCAACTCTCTTTCTGTAATAGAAGATGATGAGGGACATAATGTCTTTGAAGAAGGCCAAATCTGCACTGTAATTTCAGAATATTTTCAAAACATATTTCAGACAAACAACAATGCAGATTTTGGTAAAGTTTCCGAGATCCTATGCTGCAAAGTCTCTGCTGAATCCAATCAACGCTTAACCCTTATTCCGAGTGATTCGGAGATTAGAGATGCGGCTTTCTCCATCAATAGTGGAAAAGCTCCGGGCCCGGATGGCTTCTCAGCCAAATTCTACCATGCCTATTGGCACATTATAGGGCCTGATGTATGCAGAGACGTAAGAGAATTCTTTCTGTCCGGGGAACTCCATCCGCAACAAAACGAGACACACGTACGCTTGATCCTCAAGGTAACAGGCGCGAGAAGGGTGGCGGAGTACCGTCCTATTGCGCTATGCAACACACATTATAAGATAATAGCAAAGATTCTCACAAGAAGGTTGAAGCCACTTTTGCCTGATCTCATCTCCACTTCACAGTCTGCCTTTGTAGCCGGGCGAGCGATAGGTGACAACGTGCTCATTACTCACGAAACTCTCCACTATCTACGTACTTCGGAAGCCAAGAAGCATTGCTCAATGGCCGTTAAAACGGACATGAGCAAAGCTTATGATAGGATTGAGTGGGGATTTATCCGAGCTGTCATGCATCAGTTGGGCTTCATGGATCTCGTGGATCATGAGCTGTGTGGAAACAGTCTCGTACTCCTTTCTCATAAATGGTTCTCCAATGGGCTTAGTCAAGCCATCCCGTGGAATACGGCAGGGTGATCCGCTCTCCCCTTATCTCTTTATCATGTGCTCTGAAGTTCTCTCTGCTATGTGTGACAAGGCTCTACTGGATGGCTCACTGCCTGGAATCAGAGTGTCGCGAGGTTCTCCACAGATTAATCATTTTGTTGTTTGCGGACGACACAATGTTCTTCTGCAAGTCAAGCTCCTCTAGTGTCTCGGTCTTGCTGCATATCATGCACACATATGAGAAGCTATCTGGACAGTGTATAAACTTCTCAAAATCAGCCATCACGTTCTCTGCCAAAACTCCACCGGAGGTTAAGCTTCGGGTCAAGGCTACTCTAGCCATTGATACTGAAGGAGGCTTAGGAAAATATCTTGGGCTTCCAGAGCTGTTTGGCCGGAAAAAAGGGACATCTTTGCTTCGATCTTGGGCCGCATCCGACAGAAATCTCTCAGTTGGACATCACGGTTTCTCTCTAGTGCGGGAAAGCAAGTGCTCCTAAAGGCTGTCCTAACAGCGATTCCCTGCTACTCCATGACCTGTTTCAAGCTCCCGAAGTCACTTTGCAAACAAATTCAATCTCTGCTCACGAGATTTTGGTGGGATGCTAACCCGGAGAAACGGAAGATGTGCTGGGTGGCTTGGGACACACTCACTCTACCTAAGTACGCTGGTGGATTAGGTTTCCGAGACATTGAAACGCTCAACGATGCTCTCTTGGCTAAAGTTGGATGGCGCATAATTTGACACCCTCAGTCACTACTTGCACGGGTTCTACTGGGGAAGTACACTCGATACTCATCATTCCTAACCTGTCAAGCACCTTCCAACTCCTCCCATGGCTGGAGGAGCGTGTTAGTGGGAAGAGACTTGCTACTAAAAGGGCTCAGCTGGACAGTAGGGAGTGGGGATAAGATCAGTGTTTGGAGAGACCCATGGCTATCTTGTGATGCCCCGATCACTCCGATAGGCCCACCAAACAGACTGGAGGCTGACCTGCTGGTGAGCGACCTTCTATGTCCAATCTCGAATTCTTGGGATATTGACAAGATCAGGAGATTTATCCCAGTTTATGAAGACTTCATCTTGCGGCTGCAAACAAGCTGTGCCCCCTCCTGTGATACTCTGGCATGGCTTCCCGACAAATCTGGTGACTATACCACGAAGACAGGCTATGGAACGAGTCGGAACGTCGAAGTCCCTGCTCCGAATGCGCAAGACTTCAGTTGGACTAAGAGCATCTGGAACGTTAAAACTGCACCTAAGCTAAAGGATTTCTTGTGGAAGGTGGTTCGCAGAGCAATACCGGTGAGCGCAAATCTAGAGGTCAGAGGCTTCCCACCCTTTGGTTGTAAGACCTGTGCTGGACGAGAGGATGATCTACATGTTTTCTTAACTTGTGAGGTGGCTCGTGAAGTCTGGGATTTAGCTCCGCTGATCTCAAGACCTTCTCCCACGACCCCGTCACTTGTTATATTAATCTCCAACGCTCCCTCTCATACGGTTTTACCACCAGTAGGAGTCACAACCCCTCTTTGGCCATGGATTTTGTGGAACTTGTAGAAAGCTATGAACAAACTCTGTTTTGAAAATAGGAAATTTTCCAGTATGGAAATCATCATGAAGGCTATCTCAGACGCCAAAGAATGGCAGAATGCCCAAGCTCAGGACGTTATCCTGCAACAGAGGCCTAGCTCCAATCATGTACCATCTAGCGCTCCCTCAGTACACGAAGCTCCTCCCCACACTGTAATTTGCAATGTAGATGCAGCTTGGGATGTGAGGACTGCTAACTGTGGCATCGGTGCTATCTTCTCAGGTGTTAATACCTGTCTGAACCTGAGTCCCTGCAGTGATTCTCGTAGTCATATCTCCTCGGCGCTAATGGCTGAAGCCCTTGCCATCCGTTTTGCGGTTATGTATGCCGCCTCGTCAAATGTTAAAGTCCTAATGATTCTGTCGGATTCCCTCTCCATGGTCAAGCCCAGCATTGTTTGGAATTGTGTTTGATATTTATCACTTTAGCAAAACCTTTGATTCTGTTTCTTTTCGTTATGTATCTCGGTTATGTAATGTTGAGACTGATACTGTGGCAAAATCAGCTTTAGCATTGCTAAACTCCTCCATCTTTGGTGTGTAAAACTCTAGTTTTTGAATGAATAAATGTTTGATAAAAAAAAAAAAGAGCAAATAAAAATAAATAAATATCTGTAACATATAAAATAAATCACAAATACCTTCAAAAACTCGAATATCCTAGTCTTACTAGTAATCACCATGGATTGATAAAGTCCCCTTCTTTACTCTATTTTCGAACAGAAGTAACCAACTCTTTTTTTTCTTTTAACCATAAAACAGCACATACAAATCATGTTTATATCCTCTAATCCTGAAAAATGAATCTTAATACCTAGCTCAGAACCCAAATGCCCATCACAATCAAATGAAGCATGTACCATAATGATTATGTACCATAATGCGAAAAGAGTCTGAACTTTTTTATACATTCAGATTCCAACAACATCAATAGGAGACATGAAAACTAAGGCCTACAACGAACAGAACAGAACACCGCAAACTTAAAACAAGAGAAGAAAGAGTTCTAACTTTTCACTAAGTAGCCTTGATCTTATCATCCCCAACAACGGAAAGTATGGGCATACTCATCAAAAACTCATCAAGACCCTCAAAGAAGCCAATCCCTTCAATGATATTATCCACCTCTCTGCTACTTCCAACTCCATTGCCTTCCCTTCTCCCCCCTCCCACACCAGGCTCTTCATTCAAATCCAACCTCCCTACGTTCTTAGTTCCTCCTTTTCTACTACTAGTCTCAGATGACGAACCAACAACACCTCCTCCTCCTTGTTTCTTGTTACTACCACTTCTCACAAACGCTTCTTTCCCTTTCCCTCTCCCTCTCCCAACATTCACCTCATCATTATCCTCATCGGAGATCGCAACGTACACGTCATCATCATCGTAAAAGATTCTCGGAGAAGCCGGTTCTTTCCTCTTCTTATCAATAGGAATTGCAAAGAGAGGCGAGATAGGTGACCAGCTATTCCTCGTCGGAGCAGCTTGAAACTCCCCTCCGGAGAATCCTAACGGAAACACACTCCACGAGCAGAAGTAAACATCTTCTCCTCCTTCAACAGCAGCAGCAGCAAGAGGAGGCTTCTGAATCCTCACTGCTTGAAACGCTCTTTTACAATCCTGACACTTCAACACACACTCCTCGTAGTGCTTAGGGTACTCGAAGAGGACGAAGCAGTAAGGACACGCCGTCCAGAAACTCGTCTCCGTCGGATCGCTCGCCTCACCGAGTCGTTGACTCGGTCGCTGCTGCAGCAGCTCGCGGTCGTAGGAGGACTTCCGGATCGGATCGGAGAGGACGCGCCAGGCGTCGGAGACGAGATCGAAGGCCTTATCGGCGAAGGGGAGGCGGTTGACGGAGGGGTTGAGGAGGAGAGCGAGCCTGCGGTACTGAGTCGCGACGTGCTCGGGGCTCTGAGTCGGACGGCCGAGCCGGAGGACGGAGTACCAGTCGGGGAGGTTGGAGTCGGTTAGGCGGAGGGATCCGGCGATGAGGATGTCGCAGATCGCGAGGATGTAGTCGGCGGCCTCGGCTCGGGTCGGGTCGGATTCGCACGCGCGGATCGCGAAGGATTTGGCTCCGTGGAGGTCGCTGGATGCGAGGAGCTTCTCTGAGGTCACGAGCCAACGGTCCGCCTCCGCTCTGTTACCTACCATTATCTCCTCTTCTCTTCTTCTTCTTCTTCCACTCTCTCTCTCACTAAGATTTGATTGAAGCTTGGGGATTTGGTGTGGGACTCGTCGATGTGAAATGTGGTACAACACTGAACCGTGATTTAACCCGGTTTGGTTGGGTATTCTATGAGGTACGGCTCAAAACTGGTAGATGTTTTTTTTTTCCGTAGGAGACCGGTTTGGATATGTTAACGTATCCCATAACTAAATTAATCTAATTAATTCATGAAAATTATGGGGTGTAAGTGTATTCGATTAATTTAGAATTTGGAAATAGCCTTGTCTAAAATTTTAATAAGAATTTTAGGTTAGTACTATCTACTTGTTGTTTGGTAAACTATTTTAAAATTGTTTTAGGTTTTTATCATTTAAATTGTGATTTGAAAAAAAAAAACTGTTTTGATGAAGTTTCTTAATTATTTTTTTTAATATATTTAATTGCGTTTCTTAAAATAATTTAACTAGAATCATATAAATTTTTCAATTTACCGTAAAAAATATTTTTTTCATAAGAATCAAATGGTTTCAAATTTTAAATTGAATACATTAACTTTATTATTATTAAGAACAAATATAACTCCCAATCAAAATTCATGTAAGCTTTTTATGGTAAACTACCATGCCATAAGGAAACAATTTATCAACTATAATTTTTGCATAGTTGATGGTCCAAAAATAAGTGTTATACCGTTTTTCGAATCATTGTGCTTTTAGGATAAATTTCGAGTTTAGTTAATTTATTTGTTTATAAATATCAATCTAATACATGTTATAAAAAAAAGTCTGTTGATAGATTGGCAAAAACAAGTTGAGACAGACCTTTGTATTTCATTATTTCGTTACATTACTTTAATTTTGAATGATCTGCTACATGCTGATCATATACATTCATTTTGAAGTAATAAAATCAGAAGTTACAGAAAAAAAAAATCAATATAATACACTTTCGTAACACACCAATGAAACATAAGATCATATAACCGGACAACCTTTAACAATTACTCCTCTAGCGGTTGGACACCTAGCTAGATCACAATGCTCACCTTGTGTTCCCCACCAATCCAAACTCTTATCCTCCATCCCCACCGAGAAGTACAACAAGACAGCCATGAACGCTACACCAGCGTCCATCGCAGCTGAGAGCACGTAGTTATACCTTTGCCACCAACTTTTCCTGTACCGGAACACAAAAAAGTTGAATATCGTCCCGACCAAGATCCATGAGTTGTAGTTCACCGCGGTCGCTGGTGGCATCATCGCGGTTGCACCTAGAAGAACAGGTAGATTCACTAGTGGAATCCAAGAATGTTTTGGAAACGCTTTGTGGCACAACCATACTATCACCGGTCCTATCGCACCACCGAGGAAAAACCAGTTCATAGCTGCGTAGTTTCCTTGAGAGCCAAAGATCCGTTTTGGTCCGACCAATCCCCAAATGACCGATGCATCGAAGAAAACACGGTCGCCCGGACATGTCCATGGACTGTTGGGAGGTAGAAGTTCTTCTTGGCATATGTTGGTTATGGAGTTTAGTTGCCACCATGCAACCGTTATGTTAATTGTTCCAGCAAGGATTGTACCGATGAATTGAACCAAGAACATGGATCTTGGAGGGATCTTCATGTAGTGACCAAGTTTGAAGTCGTTTAAGAAAGAGACAGCTTGTGCCATGCTCATGTATCCATATACTTTGAAGCATACATTTGCAATAGGTCTTCCCGGGTAAATGATTCCCATTGCGTACTCCGTTATTATATTCAACCCCGGTGTCTGCAAATTAAAACATGTTAAATTAACCCTTTAGATGCTTCCTAACCGAAATTGAACCCATGACTTCTACACTCCTACTAAGTTATCCAAGAATTTTTTCTATTACACCAACACCTATGTTAGTAAAATGAACTATGTATCAATTGGTCAAAATTGCTTACTTGGTTAGTTGTTGCGGTAATGATGCTGATGGGAAGTGTGAAGATGAAAGCCATGGCACTGGCGAACACGAGTCCCCACCAAGGCATTTGAACCTGATCGTTCAAGAAAACACATAACGCAAGAGAGATAAGAAGTGTTGCACCCAGCATTGAGTAGAACCACCATGAAGGTATGTCTTTATATCTCTTCATTAACCTAGTATGTACATCCTCTTTGCCTTTGTACGAAACTCGAAACCTCTCGGTAATTTCCCTGTTAAAGTTACATATATTAGCAACATATTATTTTTTTACGATGTTTATATATATACTTTTAGTTACCTGCCGTAAAAGAGAGCTACGTGAGTGAGTGTAGAAGCAATGGTAGCGAAACCAAGCCCATATGTCATAGCAAAGAACGTGCTCAAGTTAATCCTTCCTTGTTGCTCATACTTAGCTAAATCGAGCTCAAACTTATCATTCACGATCGCAGGGATGTCGTACGTCTGACCAACCGATGTGAACAAGTGCGATGAAAATATAGGGAACCTCGTAGCGTTGTAAGAATCAAGTCCCCAATAAGCTACGGGCAACACTATGTAGATCAAAAGAACATACCCGATGAAAACATTAGCGATGGCGAAGAAGGGGCTAATGAGTGGACTGAACAAGAAGGAAGCAACCGCGGTCCAGTCTAGTGTGAAGGCTCCAAGACCGAGACCTCTCATTCCCGAACCAATCTGTTGAGCAGTGACTGATCGTGGAAATGCCCAACAAATCCATGAGATGCTTGTGAGTGTTGTGAAGAGATAGCCAGGGACTATGTACCATCCGAAACTGCAGACTAGTGCTATTACAAAGAATTTTGCTCTCGTCATCCTTTGCTCATCCTTCTCATGCAGTGCCCTACATTCAAGTTATTTTTTTCATTTAAAAGTCTAGCATTTATTTAAATGACTATGACTCTACGTGCACTTTCAACAAAGCAACTATATTCTTCGGAATTCACTTCAGAAAATGTTTCTAAATTTTAGCTATGACATCAAATACATCATTACCAAAACGATGATTAATGGAGTTGTCATTTATGATTATAAAAATAATAATTATAATGATCATGGTTATACATATACCAAGAATTTTTTGATTTTTTACTCGGATACTCTATTTCGTTTCAAAAAATGTATGTTAGAGAAAAATTGTGTTTCAAAAAAGTACAATTTTTTATATTTCCGATGAAGTTTTTGTTAACTAATAATAAAAAATTGTGAAGTTCAAAAACACTAACTATATTTTTCAAAGTTTTATTGGTTTACAAATATAAGAAAATATAAAATTAGAAAAAGTTCTGCATTTATAATTAAATTTTACTACGTTTTATTAAAAAATATGAAAATTCTAAAACATTTATTATTTTGAAATGGATGGAATATTTACTTTGAATTGTAAAAACTTTGTTTATGACAAATTATTATCATGCTATCTATGAATTACAGGAGTTGTAGATAAATTTAAATGTTTCCTATTTTGTGTGCATATACTCAGTTAGTGATACTAGTTTAATTCATTACTGTATAGTGGGTGTGATAAACTATACTTCTAAATTTATAATTAGATTATACTATTTTCGCATTTAATGGATCTTGACTCTTTGCAGCAAAACCATTCTGCGACTTATAAGACCCAAACGTGTATTTAAGCTGTCTGCGTTATAAACTTATAACTAGATGACGTCTAATAACTTTGTAACCTCCCATTAATTATATGTTGAATACTAAATATGCATAGACCCACCACGTGAAACCTCCACCACAGCCATGGATTGGACTACTAACCCCATTTATTGTTATTTTAATAAATTCAAAAGCTCAATTAAGGCGATAACGTGTGTATGCTTTTCTACAAAAGATCTGACTTGTCTTCAAAATAGTAAAATATGTTATATATGTTATCATTATTTCTTCTCGTTATGAAATGTGAAAATTTGAAACTCTAACTTGTGGACCACCGAGTGAATAGGTAAGTAAGGTCATACTTTACGGTTACGGAATACGTTAAAAGACCGCCATGTCTATATCCTCTTTGACTCACGTGTATTCATACTTATTCACTGTATTTTGTTCTGCTTGCAACCCACAGGCGTGGACCCATAAATTTAGCTAGTGTCCACTCTATTGTAGTGGGTAATTGATTATATTATTTCCCTACAACCAAAATCTTCCTATACGATAATATTTGGGTATATAATAAAATTATTTTATATGAGATGCTGTTTTTGGGGAAAGAGTTGTAGATAAGCTTGTATTTTGATACACACATTAATACAAAGAATAAATCGTGTGTTTACTTTGTCTTTAAGATTTTGAAAAGTAATCGTAAAGTTGCTTTTCTCCCTCAGACTGATGCTAACCTTAGTATCTTACCATATTATTATGTAGCTTTGTTACAAAAGGAGAAACAATTAGTTGTTAATTCAAGAATAGAATACTCACCGAAACAGTGACACTTGAACCAAAGTGCTAGGCCACCACATGTGAGCCGGTTCAACCACGTATTTCCTTAGTAAACCGGCCCATCCATATCCCAATACCTATCATTTTGTAACAAATATGAACATGAAGACGTAACTTTCTTCAACTTTCACGTGATTTTTTCAACTTGTTATTTACTTGCTTACGTTTTCACTAGTGTCTTATTTATTATAAAAGATTATATAGCAACTTGAGAAGAAATGATTGTGGTTAGGAATATAATACCTGAGTGGTGATGATGAGGAGCCAGCCGGCTATGAAAGAGATGTTCTTGTGATAAAAAGCTTTAATAATTGTGACGATACCAACCGCATAAGCCGACCCGGATCCGAACGCACTACCCGCATTAGCGAAAATGGAGATCAACACATGTTCCTTCATGTTAAACGGACCCGGGTTCAACGAGAACCGGGTCGATCCAAATCCTGGTATCCCGAACTGAGTTTTGGGAAGCACCTTGGCCAAGAAATGGCCTATGGGGAGTGTAGCCACTTGAACCGTGATTTGAGTGATGACAAGCGGTTCGGTCCGGTACGAGAAGAATTGGTTAAGGAAAGAGAGGAGGGCACATGAGATTAGACCCAAAAACCACATCCTGAATGTCCAAACCGGTAGTGTATGGTCGTCAGTGTTTGTTACGGTTAAACGGACTTCTTCGATAGGTGATACGTCGTCGTCGTAAGACTCTTCGGTGGTGGCCATTCCGGTGAAGAGGGAATCTACTTGTGTTGTGTGTAAGTGAGAAAGAGATGAGAGAAAGAGAGAGCTGTAATTAACGACTAGGAATCTTTACGTGAGACTGATAAGACCAAGGTGACCAACCTCTCTTTATAAATAAAGATATTTATTGAAATAAATAAAAGACGATTAACGCAGTTTGATTATTCTAATAAGAAGTACTGATTGGCTCTTAAGAGTCAACGCATCGTTGTGATATGATGTTTAAGCAATGAAATTTAATATTGCAGTAGTGGCCAAAAAAGAGGAAAGTTTAAATGATAGTTGATTCTTTGACGTATGAAGGAAATTATGTTTTAGTTTATGAACTGGATGATTATAATTTATAATCAAACAAGAAAGAAAATAAAAAGAGGTGAAGGAACCTTTCTGATGTTGATAGTCATCGCTTTGCATATCTAAGAATACGCCAATAAAATTAAGAATTGTCAAAGTCGCATTCACATTGTATTTGTCTACCATTAATTATTTGACGTGTTTTAGGTTTATGAATTATTGTAAGAGCAGAAATATAAACACCAAAATCAACTACAGTGTTTCTCATTTTCTTCAATCTTATCTGATTTTACATAAATCTATATTTGCAATGACTTTCCATGCGACAAGTTTTCTTCTTTGCCAAATTAAAACCGTCACACAATTACAGAAACAAATCATTATATAACCATAAACAAGTATGTAAGCTATATATACTGAAAATAAATGAAACAAACAAGTGAATTATCTTTTTTTGGGTCAATAAGTGAATGATATATGTGGCAATCTTTTATGTTTCCTTCCATCAAGGAAAAAATAATAACACATTATATATACTAGTGGGCAAGATATTGACGATCACATAAAATTCATAAAACTCTAAAATTTCTGAAAATTCTGAAAATTTTGTGCAGATATGTATTTAAATAACTCTCAAATCTCCAAAATTGTTCGAAACAAACAAGTGGATACAATAATGACGTTCAAATACATGTTATGAACGTCTCAGGATATTTCAGTGAAGTCTTATGACATTCTAAAGAAGTTTTATGACATTCCAAAGATGTCTGGTGACATTCCACAACCTTATGTCCACAGATATCTTAGGATATTAAGTTTTTTCTTCGTGCATTAAACAACCACTCTTTATTAAAACTATCATACTTTGACTAAAGACCCCGACTGACCTCAAACTGGTGGCATTGTTAAGTTCATAAAACTCAAAAATTCCTGAAAATTTTGTGAATTTATGTTTTTAAATAACTCTAAAATCTCCCAAAATTGTTCGAAACAACCCAGTGGATACAGTAATAACGTTCAAATACAGTTTAGGAACGTCTCAGGACATTTCAAGGAAATCTTATGACATTCCAAGGAAGTCTTATGACATTCCAAGGAAGTCTTATGACATTCCAAAGATGTCTGTTGACATTCCACAACCTTATGTGCATTGTCCATATATGTTTTAGGATATTAAGTTTTTTCTTCGTGCGTCAAACGACCACTTTTCAGTAAAATTATTATAACTCTTGACTAAGGACCCGATTGACCTTAAACTGGTGGCATTGTTAAAATAATCAAAAATTCTACCGTTTGTGAAAAGATGAGCGCAAAATCATCATAGCTAGTTCTCTATCAATAGATAAAATTCTGAAGATTCTGTGTAGTTATGCATTTAAATAACTCCAAAATCTCCCAAAATTGCTCGAAACAAACCAGTGGATAGGATAATGACGTTTAAATACAGTTTAGGAACGTCTCAGAACATTCCAAGGAACTCTTATGACATTCTAAATAAGTCTTATGACATTACAAAGATGTCTGCTGATATTCCACAACCTTATGTGCAATGTCCACAGATGTTTTAGGATATTAAGTTTCCTCTTCGTGCGTCAAACGACCACTCTTCAGTAAAACTATCATAACTTTTGACTAAGAACCCCGATTGACCTAAAACTGGTGGCATTAGAAAGGTAATCAAAATCTCTATCGTTTAAGAAAATATGAGCTCAATTTCACCATAGCTAGTTTTATATCAATAGATAAAATTTTGAAGATTATGTGCAATTATACATTACAAAAAAACTCAAAATATCCCTAAGTTGCTTAATACATACCATTGGGCAAGGTAATGACAATCACATAAAGTTCATAAAACCCTGAATTTTCTGAAAATTCTAAATTTTTTGTGCAGTTATGTATTTAAATAACTCCAAATCTCTCAAAATTGTTCGAAACAAACCAGTCGATACAGTAATGACGTTCAAATACATTTTAGGAACGTCTCAGGACATTCCAAAGAAGTCTTATGACATTCCAAGGAAGTCTTATGACATTCTAAAAAAGTCTTATGACATTCTAAAGAAGTCTTATGACATTCCAATGATGTTTGGTGACCTTCCACAACCATATGTGCAATGTCCACAGATGTCTTAGGATATTAAATTTCTTCTTAGTGGGTTAAACGATCACTGTTCAGTAAAACTGTCATAACTTTTGACTAAAGACCCCGATTAACCTCAAGCTGATGGCATTGTTAAGTTCATAAAACTCTGAAATTTCTGAAAATTCTTAAAATTTTGTGCAGTTATGAATTTAAATAACTTCAAAATCTCCCAAAATTGCTCGAAAAAACCAAAATAGGGTAATGACATTCAAATACAATTTAGGAACGATTGAGGACATTCCAAAGAAATCTTATGACATTCCAAAGAAGTCTTATGACATTCCAAAGATGTATGTTGACTTTCCACAACCTTATGTGCAATGTTCACATATGGCTTAGGATATTAAGTTTCCTCTTCGTGCGTCAAACGACCACTCTTCAGTAAAATTATCAAAACTTTTGACCAAAACCCACGATTGACCTCAAACTGGTGGCATTGGAAAGCTAATCAAAATCTCTATCGTTTCTGAAAAGATGAGCTCAATTTCACCATAGCTAGTTATTTATCAATAGATAAAATTTTGAAGATTATGTTCAATTATACATTACAAAAAAACTCAAAATCTCTCAAAGTTGCTTAAAATGTACCAGTAGGCAGGGTAATGACGATCACATAAAGTTCATAAAGCTCTGAAATTTTTGAAAATTCTGAAATTTTGTGCAGTTATGTATTTAAACAACTCCAAAATCTCCTAAAATTTTTCGAAATAAACGAGTGGATAGAGTAATGACATTCGAATATAGTTTAAGAACGTCTCAGGACATTCCAAAGAAGTCTTATGACATTCCAAAGATGGCTTATAAATTTTTTGAAAGTTTTGTGCAGTTATGAATTTAAATAATTCCAAAATCTCCTAAAATTGCTCGAAACAAACCAAAATAGGGTAATGACGTTTAAATAAAGTTTAGAAACGTTTCATGACATTCCAAGGAAGTCTTATGACATTCCAAGGAAGTCTTATGACATTCCAAAGAAGTCTTACGACATTCCAAGGATGTCTGCTTACATTCCATAACTTTATGTGCATTGTCCACATATGTCTTAGGATATTAAGTTTTTTTTGTGCGTCAAACGACCACTTATCAATAAAATTATTATAACTCTTGACTAAGGACCCGATTGACCTCAAACTGGTGGCATTGTTAAGATAATCAAAATCTCTATCAATTGAGAAAATATGAGCTCAAAATCACCATAGCTTGTTATCAATAGATAAAATTCTAAAGATTCTGTGTAATTATGCATTTAAATAACTCCAAAATCTCTCAAAATTGCTCGAAACAAACCAGTGAATAGGGCAATGACGTTTAAATACAATTTAGGAACGTCTCAGAATATTCCAAGGAACTCATATGACATTCCAAAGAAGTCTTATTGTTTAAAATGTACCAGTAGGCACGGTAATGACGATCACATAAAGTTCATAAAGATCTGAAATTTTTGAAAATTCTGAAAATTTTGTGCAGTTATGTATTTAAACAACTCCAAAATCTCCTAAAATTTTTCGAAATAAACGAGTGGATACAGTAACGATGTTCGAATATAGTTTAAGAACGTCTCAGAACATTCCAAAGAAGTCTTATAAAATTTTTGAAAGTTTTGTGCAGTTACGAAATTAAATAATTCCAAAATCTCCTAAAATTGCTCGAAACAAACCAAAATAGGGTGATGACGTTTAAATAAAGTTTAGGGATGTTTCATGACATTCCAAAGAACTCTTATGACATTCCAAGAAAGTCTTATGACATTCCAAAGAAGTCTTATGACATTCCAAAGATGTCTGCTTACATTCCACAACCTTATGTGCATTGTCCACATATGTCTTAGGATATTAAGTTTTTTTTCTTTGTGCGTCAAACGACCACTTATCAGTAAAATTATTATAACTCTTGACTAAAGACCCGATTGACCTCAAACTGGTGGCATTGTTAAGATAATCAAAATCTCTATCAATTGTGAAAAGATGAGCTCAAAATCACCATAGCTTATTCTCTATCAATAGATAAAATTCTAAAGATTCTGTGTAATTATGCATTTAAATAACTCCAAAATCTCCCGAAATTGCTCGAAACAAACCAGTGGATAGGGTAATGACGTTTAAATACAGTTTATGAACGTCTCAGAATATTCCAAGAAACTCATATGACATTCCAAAGAAGTCTTATTACATTCCAAGGATGTCTGCTGACATTCCACAGCCTTATGTGCAATGTCCAGAGATGTCTTAGACTATTAAGTTTTCTCTTTGTGCGTCAAACGACCACTCTTCAGTAAAACTATCAAAACTTTTGACTAAGAACCCCGATTGACCTCAAACTAGTGGCATTGGAAAGCTAATCAAAACCTCTACCGTTTCTGAAAAGATGAGCTCAATTTCACCGCTATCTAATTCTATATCAATAGATAAAATTTTGAAGATTATATGCAATCATACATTCCATAAAAAAAACTCAAAATCTCCCAAAATTGCTTAAAACGTACTAGTGGGCACGGTAATGAAGATCACATAAAGTTCATAAAACCTTGAAATTTTTGAAAAGTTCTGAAAATTTTGTGCAGTTATGTATTTAAATAACTCCAAAATCACCTAAAATTGTTCAAAACAAACTAGTGGATACAGTAAAGACGTTCAAATACATTTTAGGAACGTCTCAGGACATTTTAAGGAAGTCTTATGACATTCCAAAAAAGTCTTATGACATTCTAAGGAAGTCTTATGACATTCCAAAGAAGTCTTATGAAATTTCTAAAAGTTTTGTGCAGTTATGAATTTAAATAACTCCAAAATCTCCCAAAATTGCTCGAAACAAACTAAAATAGAGTAATGAAGTTTAAATACAATTTAAGAATGTCTCATGACATTCCAAGGAAATCTTATGACATTCCAAGGAAATCTTATGACATTCCAAAGAAGTCTTATGATATTCCAAGGATGTCTGGTGACATTCCACAACCTTATGTGCAATGTCTACATATGTCTAGAAACAATAGCAAATGAGAACAAATTATCTAAGCAACATGACATATTTTACAATTGTGACCAACTGATGATAAATTGACCATTTATTCTATTTTTTTATAGGTCGTTTCTTATCGTGACTTGGAGAAGAAATTTTACGGCTAGACCTAGGTTTTAGTAACTGATGATGGTCAGTGGTCAATTTTTTATTCAATTAGTTGACCAAAATTTATTAATTTTAATTAGGTAACTGGAATTTTTAATTATAATTGGTTCAATTACTAAACCGGAATCAAGGTTAAAAAGTCTGTTACTGCATATTACTCGTGATGAGCTGTCATGACGTAGAAAAAGTATGCTAACATATATAGTTAGTTATGCTATTAATTTATAAGTCTGCTGCAAGCATTCTTATTCGAAAAGTTTGTCGTGTATAAACGAATAAAATATGTATGCTACCTCGAAAACAAAATAATCTGCCAAACTATTAAAAAGTCTACGAGACAAATTTCGTTTACTGTGTGAAAATATTCCACATATTAAAAATCTGCCATATAAAAGTTGTCAGTAGAAAAGAAATCTTCCAACGTAAACAAATCTACTGTAACGTATGGTGGACTTATTCCTAAAAGTCTTTAACAATTTTAAGTCTATTTTGATAAGTTTTCGATAGATAATACATCTGCCAGAAAGTAGAAAAACTGTTCTCTCGTGTGTCATAGATTTTATTCGATAAATATTTTTATTTATTTACGGCAGATTTTTGATGATGTGGCAAAAAATAATAATGGCATTTTTGGTAATATGATTTTTAACAAAGAAAAAGGGTATAATGAGTATGCAAAATATTCTAGTAATTAAAAAAAAATTATAAACTAATCTAGTAATAAGAAGATGAATTAGTGTTATTATAGTAATCTTTCTATTTTTTATATAGATATTTGGTTCAAATGAGTTATAAGAGGTTCTGACTCCCATATACCAAAAAAAAGAGAAAATACAACATCAAGATATATTACAAAAAAATCAAAATCTCCCAAAGTTGCTAAAAACGTACCAGTGGACAGAGTAATGACGATCACATAAAGTTCACAAAACCCTAAAATTTCAAAAAATTCTGAAACTTTTGTGCAGTTATGTATTTAAATAACTCCAAAATCTACCAAAATTGTTGGAAACAAACCAGTGGATACAGTAATGACGTTCAAATATAATTAGGAACGTCTCTGGACATTTCAAGGAAGTCTTATGATATTCCAAAGAAGTCTGATGACTAAGGACCCCGATTGACCTCAAACTGGTGGCATTGTTAGTTCATAAAACTCAAAAATTCCTGAAAATGTTGTGCAGTTATGTTTTTAAATAACTCTCAAATCTCCCAAAATTGTTCGAAACAAACCAATGGATACAATAATGACGTTCAAATACAGTTTAGGAACGTCTCAGGACATTTCAAGGAAGTCTTATGACATTCCAAAGAAGTCATAAGACCAGTGGATAGGGTAATGACGTTTAAATGCAGTTTAGGAACGTCTCAGAAAATTCCAAGAAACTCTTATGACATTCCAAAGAAGTCTTATGACATTCCAAGGATGTCTGCTAATATTCCACAACCTTATGTGCAATGTCCACAGATGTCTTGGGATATTAAGTTTCCTCTTCGTGCGTCAAACGACCACTCTTCAGTAAACTATCATAACTTTTGACTAAGGACCCCGATTGACCTCAAACTGGTGGCATTAGAAGATTATGTGCAATTATACATTACAAAAAAACTCAAATTACGTACCAGTGGGCAGGGTAATGACAATCAAATAAAGTTCATAAAACTCTGAAATTTCTGAAAACTCTGAAAATTTTGTGCAGTTATGTATTTAATTAACTCCAAAATCTCCCAAAATTGTTCGAAACAAACCAGTCGATACAGTAATGACGTTCAAATACATTTTAGGAACGTCTTAGGACATTCCAAGGAAGTCTTATGACATTCCAAGGAAGTCTTATGACATTCTAAGGAAGTCTTATGACATTCCAAGGAAGTCTTATTACATTCCAAAGAAGTTTGGTGACATTCCAAGGATGTTTGGTGACATTCCACAACCTTATGTGCAATGTCCACAGATGTCTTAGGATATTAAATTTCTTCTTCGTGCGTTAAACGATCACTGTTCAGTAAAACTATTATAACTTTTGACTAAGGACCCCGATTGACCTCAAGCTGGTGGCATTGTTAAGTTCATAAAACTTCGAAATTTCTGAAAATTCTTAAAGTTTTGTGCAGTTATGAATTTAAATAATTTCAAAATCTCGCAAAGTTGCTCGAAAAAAACCAAAATAGGGTAATGACGTTTAAATACAGTTTATGAACGTTTTAGGACATTCCAAGGAAGTCTTATGACATTCCATGGAAGTCTTATGACATTCCAAGGATGTCTGCTTATATTCCACAACCTTATGTGCAATGTCCACATATGGCTAGTGATATTACGTTTCCTCTTCATGCGTCAAACGACCACTCTTCAGTAAAATTATCAAAACTTTTGATTAAGAACCCCGGGTGACGTCAAACTGGTGGCATTGGAAAGCTAATCAAAATCTCTACCGTTTCTTAAAAGATGAGCTCAATTTCACCATAGTTAGTTCTTTATCAATAGATAAATTTTTGAAGATTATGTGCAATTATACATTACAAAAAAAACTCAAAAATTCCCAAAGTTTCTTAAAACGTAACAGTGGACAGGGTAATGACGATCACATAAAGTTCGTAAAACTCTGAAATTTCTGAAAATTCTGAAAATTTTGACCATTATGTATTTAAAAAATTCCAAAATCTCCCAAAACTGTTCGAAATAAACGAGTGGATACAGTAATGACGTTCAAGTACTGTTTAAGAACGTCTCAGGACATTCCAAGGAAGTCTTATGACATTTCAAAGAAGTCTTATGACATTTCAAAGAAGTCTTATGACATTTCAAGGATGTCTGCTGACATTCCACAACCTTATGTGCAATGTCCATAGATGTCTTAGGATATTAAGTTTCCTCTTCTTGCGTCAAACGACCACTCTTCATTAAACCTATCATAACTTTTGACTAAGGATCCCGATTGACCTCAAACTGGTGGCATTGTTAAGTTAATAAATATCTGAAATTTCTAAAAATTCTGAAAGTTTTTTGCAGTTATGAATTTAAATAACTCCAAAATCTCTCAAAATTGCTCGAAACAAACCCAAATAGGGTAATGACGTTTGAATACACTTTAGGAATGTTTCATGACATTCCAAGGAAGTCTTATGACATTCCAAAGAAATCTTATGACATTCCAAGGATGTCTGCTTACATTCCACAACCTTATGTGCAATGTCCACAGATGGCTTAGGATATTAAGTTTCCTCTTCGTGCATAAACTTTTGAGTAAGGACCCCGGGTGACCTCAAACTGGTGGCATTGGAAAGCTAATCAAAATCTCTACCGTTTCTTAAAAGATGAGCTCAATTTCACCATAGTTAGTTCTCTATCAATAGATAAAATTTTGAAGATTATGTGCAATTATACATTACAAAAAAACTCAAAATCTCCCAAAGTTTCTTAAACGTAAGAGTGGGCAGGGTAATGACGATCACATAAAGTTCATAAAACCCTGAAATTTCTGAAAATTCTGAAATTTTTGACCATTATGTATTTAAAAAACTCTAAAATCTCCCAAAAACTGTTCGAAATAAACGAGTGGATACAGTAATGACGTTCAAATACATTTTAATAACGTCTCAGGACATTCCAAGGAAGTCTTATGACATTTCAAAGAAGTCTTATGACATTTCAAGGATGTCTGCTGACATTCCACAACCTTATGTGCAATGTCCATAGATGTCTTAGGATATTAAGTTTCCTCTTCTTGCGTCAAACGACCACTCTTCGGTAAACCTATCATAACTTTTGACTAAGGACCCCGATTGACATCAAACTGGTGGCATTGTTAAGTTAATAAAACTCTTAAATTTCTAAAAATTCTGAAAGTTTTGTGCAGTTATGAATTAAAAAACTCTAAAATCTCCCAAAATTGCTCGAAATAAATCAAAATAGGGTAACGACGTTTGAATACAGTTTAGGAATGTTTCATGACATTCCAAGGAAGTCTTATGACATTCCAAAGAAATCTTATGACATTCCAAAGATGTCTGCTTACATTCCACAACCTTATGTGCAATGTCCACAGATGGCTTAGGATATTAAGTTTCCTCTTCGTGCATCAAACGACCACTCTTCAGTAAAATTTTCAAAACTTTTGACTAAGGACACCGGGTGACCTCAAACTGGTGGCATTGGAAACTAATCAAAATCTCTACCGTTTCTTAAAAGATGAGCTCAATTTCACCATAGTTAGTTCTCTATCAATAGATAAAATTTTGAAGATTATGTGCAATTATACATTACAAAAAACTCAAAATCTCCCAAAGTTTCTTAAAACGTAACAATGGGCAGGGTAATGACGATCACATAAAGTTCATAAAAACCTTGAAATTTCTGAAAATTCTGAAATTTTTGACCATTATGTATTTAAAAAACTCCAAAATCTCCCAAAACTGTTCGAAATAAACGAGTGGATACAGTAATGACGTTCAAATACAGTTTAAGAACGTCAGGACTCAAGGAAGTCTTATGACATTTCAAAGAAGTCTTATGACATTTCAAAGAAGTCTTATGACATTTCAAAGATGTCTGCTGACATTCCACAACCTTATGTGCAATGTCCATAGATGTCTTAGGATATTAAGTTTCCTCTTCTTGCGTCAAACGACCACTCTTCGGTAAACCTATCATAACTTTTGACTAAGGACCCCGATTGACATCAAACTGGTGGCATTGTTAAGTTAATAAAACTCTTAAATTTCTAAAAATTCTGAAAGTTTTGTGCAGTTATGAATTTAAATAACTCTAAAATCTCCCAAAATTGCTCGAAATAAACCAAAATAGGGTAATGACGTTTGAATACAGTTTTGGAATGTTTCATGACATTCCAAGGAAGTCTTATGACATTCCAAATAAATCTTATGACATTCCAAGGATGTCTGCTTACATTCCACAACATTATGTGCAATGTCCACAAATGGCTTAGGATATTAAGTTTCCTCTTCGTGCGTCAAACGACCACTCTTCAGTAAAATTATCAAACTTTTGACTAAGGACCCCGGGTGACCTCAAACTGGTGGCATTGGAAAGCTAATCAAAATCTCTACTGTTTCTGAAAAGATGAGCTCAATATCACAATAGCTAGTTCTCAATCAATAGATAAAATTCTGAAGATTCTGTGCAATTATACATTTCAAAAAATTCAAAATCTCCCAAAGTTGCTTAAAATGCACATGTGGACAGGGTAATGACGATCACATCAAGTTCATAAAACTCTGGAAATTTTGAAAATTATGTGCAGTTATGCATTTAAATAACTCCAAAGTTTCTCAAAATTGCTTCGAAACAAACCAATGGATACGGTAGTGACGTTCAAATACAATTTAAGAGCTTCTTAGAACACTCCAAGAAAGTCTTATGACATTCCACAAAAAAAGTTTGGATATAGAGTGAAAATACTGTATAAATAATTATATGTTTTTATACCAAAACATTTATACATCTTTTATTAATTTAAGTAAGTTACTCTAAAATTTAAATTATATAACTTTGTAATAAATAAAAAATATATTTTGAAAGATTAAAATCTTTTTAAATAAAAATATATCTTTTATTATGTCGTCAACGAAGAAGTACGAACGCCTCTTAAACTAATTTGATTTAGTTAGTATTACAAAATCATTAGATATGTGTAATATGCAAATTTGAAAACAAACATATTTGTAATATGAAAATTTGAAATCATTAGATATGTGTAATATACAAAATCATTAGATATGTGTAATATGAAAATTTGAAAACAAACATATTTGTATGTGGAAGCCCCATTGGTCCAGTGGTTTGACTAAGGGTTCAATTGCTTTTACACCCAGAGGTCTGGGGTTCAAAACTCCAGAAAATACCAAATTATGCAGATTATGGAGAAACAGGTTACATGAGATCTTCAGCTTGGTGCATGGCGTACCATCGAACATGGATCTCATAGGACTGCTCAGAGTGGTGCAGTCAGGCGTGTATTCTCACAGGGTGGTAGAATTGTCGGCTGTAAAAGTTGTCTTTGTAATATTCTCATCATTGTAATAGCATAATTACTCGATAATAATCGATTCAGACGTTAAAAAAAACATATTTGTATAAAATTTAAATACTAACTTATACACAACTCTTGAAACAAACAATAAAAAGACACACCTTAATATATAATGAAAATATATAAATTTTAACAAGAAATAAAATTTATTCAAAAATACACAACTTTTCAACAATGTTAGGGTTTTTTCATGTAAACCATATAGGAGATGAAACTTTCATGTATAAAACTCAAGAGATTTAATTTTTCATTTTAATACACTGATTTTTAGATACAAAAGTTACAAATATTTATGAAATATTAATAAATAGATAAAGCATAATAAAAACGAAAATACATAAATATTTGTACAAAAAATTAAGAGATGCAACTTTCCATATATATGAATAGTCACAAATTTTTAATTTAAATGTAGTTATTTTAAAATGATAATTATATGAATAGTTGCAATTTTTCAATTTAAATAGTCATATATTTTCAATTTAAAAGTAGTTATTTTGAAATGATACATATATGAATAGTCACAACTTTTCATTTAAATAATTACATGTTTTCAATTTAAATACTAACTAATACACAAATATTTAAACAAATAATGAAAATACACAATTTTTAACAAAAAAAGAAAATTTCTATAAAATTTCATAACTTTTCAACATTGTTTGGGATTCCTATTATTAGTAGATATTCACTGTTTTACATTATATAACTGAAAAGAGACTAAAATGAAAATTGTGATTTTACAAAAGGCCCAGCCCAACGCTCTAATTAAGTCCAGATTAACCCAATAACGAAAGCGAATCAGAATAATGTGTGTGTTTTAACCCATGTTCGAAAACGCGGCCGGAGCGGCCGATTCCACGCCGGAGATACGCTCGGCGGAGCTCCGCCGCCGCGAATATACCATATTCGGTAAAAACGCGGTTCAGACAAAAGAAACTTGTATTTTCTGTTGATTTAGATTCTGAATAGATTAATAAACCATAGATCTATCATATTGTGAGTTGAATCAAAGAAAATCAACCAAAAAATGATGATTTATGCTCAAAAACAGAGAAAACGGCCGCAACATCAGGTTCTGTAAAAGACTAGGTCGAGGAAAAAGATGGACAGACGAAATTACAAGTTTGCCCTTCTACAATAAAATGATAAAAAACCCATCAAAACTGCATAGCTTACGTTTCAAAGCTAGGCTAGAGGATAAACCCTTAGCACCACTTACCACTAGACTATGATATTTCGTTTGTAATCTATCGAATGTACACATATTAAACCTATATTATAAAAAAATATTTTTTTTTTGTTTTTAAAGAAAATTACTCCCCGCTTACTCCCCCGATTTTTTCCCACCTTTCTAATAACTCGCTAGGCTCAGACTAACCGGACGCGTTACGCCTAGCGAATTTTTGAACATGGGTTTTAACTAACCGTAACTCGTCGACTAGGGTTTTGTATTTGTTACCGTCCCATTCACATCTTTTTTCAAAGGCTTTTGTCCTTTTTCACGACAAAGCAAAAACTCGCGGCTTCTGTGTGTTTCATCAATGGGTATGGGTAGTACGAATAAGAGAACCAGCGCCGGTTCATCAGAGAATATGGAGGAGGAGGAGAAGAAGAAGACGAAACAAAGATGAATGCTGACGATACTTCTTCCTCTTTGCCGGAGCTTCCTCTTAACTACTTTACAGACTTGACTTCTCCCGATGCTTCCGTTAGAGAAGCAGCTGCCACCTCCTTGGTGACGAGGTTGCAAGAGATTCAGAAGCAATACGATATCTTACCAGACAAAGAATCTATAGACGGAGGTTTGATGTTTGAAGTTGAGAAGAACGAGGGTCTGGATAACTGCTCACCGCCTCTTAGATACGCTCTACGTAGGCTTATCCGTGGAGTCTCTTCTTCAAGAGAGGTATAATGTCTCTTTTCTCACTGGTTCAGTTCTTTTAGTATCCAGTTACTCTACAAAGAATGTTTTGTTTTTTGTAACGGTGTGCAAGACAAGGATATGCTTTGGGGTTGACATTACCTGTTGGCATGATCTCTAGCATCAGTTTAGAGTCGCTGCTTAAACTCGTTTCTGATAATTTGTGTGTGTCTTCATCCATGAAGGGACAAGTAAGTATCAGCTCTTTATATAATCCTTTAGTTTTATGTGAGTTTATGTTGTAGAGACTCGAATGGTTCTGATCAATGTTCAAGAAATAGTTATACATTAACTAGTTACTAGAAGGATTATTCAGAGCAGTATAAGAACAAATTATTGATTTATTTTTATATATTTTACATTTACAGTTTTTGGATTTAATTATAAAATTATTTTGATGAATTATAAAAAATTACATATAGAAAAGAATAAACTAGACAAATTTGTGGATTTGCAATATTAGACCGATATTATTGATTTGCAAATGATGCAGGATGTGAAAGAAAGCCTATTGGGTCGTTTGTTTGCTTATGGTGCGTTAGCACGATCTGGAAGACTAGTTGAAGACTGGCAGTCTGATAAAGACTCTCAGATCATCAAAGAGTTTACCAATGCTCTCATCAGTCTTGCTGCCAAAAAACGTTACTTGCATGAACCAGTTGTTCATGTTCTTCTAGACTTTATTGAGAAGGTATATAATAGGCTCATATGCTACCATTTATTAACGTGCTGTGAAAGTCAGTCTAATGATACCATCTGGTTATACTGCGCAGCCGCCTGTTGAAGCTGTTGTGACTCATGTCATGGAAGCTCCAGAGCTTCACAAGTGGTTTGAACAAGCCATCGAGGTTGGAAACCCTGATGCTTTGCTCTTAGCTCTCAAGCTCCGTGAGAAGATTTCAGTTGATCACCCTGTCTTTAACAAGCTTCTACCAGTATCATGCGTTGAGGCACTTAGTCGTTCAGCTTTTGCTTCAAATGTTCCTCTCTTGATCTTCTGGAAAGTGATGGTGAAGATGTGGCTGACGGTGAAGAAGAAGAAGAACCAGAAGCATGGACCTCGTGGACACATTGCTTTCTCTCTTGCCACGTTCTTCAGCTCCTTTGCGCTCGTCCATTGAGCAGGTAATAAGCTTTGTCGCAAACAAAAAAAAAATTACTTAAAAAGTTTTTACAAAGATAATGATTAAATGCTCAATGTTAGTCTCTACCGAGTTGTGTGTTTTTGTTTTTGTGGTGATGTTTTGAACAGAGAATCCTCAAGTTATGACAGTGTACTTAAAACTTAGCTCAGGCATTAGTGAATCCAAGCACTGCAGAGAGTAGCCAGCGGCTTTTACAGCGGATATGGGGTATCATCCAGAAGAAGATCTTCAAGGCTAAAGAGTTGTTCAAGGATGAATCAATGGAATTGTCTGCACTCGCTTCTTTGTTGGAGAAGAATCTTAAACTGGCGGCAGAACCATTCAAGGTACTTTGATTCAAAGAAGTCTCAAATAAAGGTAGAGTTTCTTGAGGAAGTGTTTAGAAGGAGACCGTGGAACGCACGTCAACTCTTTGGGTTTCTTGTGGTGAAAAGTGTGAATCCTAAGGTTGAGTTCCGTAGAGTGGAAGCTCTTGAATTGATCTCTGAATATTACATTAGTCTCTTTGTCATCAATAGATATGTTTGGTATATTGATTGCATATGTTTTGTTCTTCATCTAGTAAGACATGCACCATGTTCCAAAAGAGATCATGAAGTGTTTGGTGTGGTGGTCTTACGCTCTCTGATTATGACAGGAAACGAAAGGCATGTATGACACCTGTTTTGGATACATTCATTGATATGGTTATGATACAACAATGATTGTTGTTTCATTGAAATTTTTTTTGGAGCTGATGGGTTAACGACAATGGCGGTAAGTGAGCTAGTAAAGCTGTCTCTATCCTTCCAAAGATTCTCAAATATTCAAACTTGTTAACATCCTTTCACACAACACCTGTCCCTAAAATAAGGTTTGATATTTTTGTTTCCGTGTGGACCATCCATGAATTTATCTAGTAGTAAAAAATAAAAGTTCAATCAAACGAGATAAACTGTTTAAAATCGTTACTTCTCTAGTTCAATTATTGAGTTTCAAATGTTGATTTTCCACAAAATATGATTCATTTTCACATCAGTTCTCATGTACAACCGTTATGTTTAATAAGTCCAATCGAGCAATTTAATCAAATTACGTAATAATCTTGTTGACATAGGCAAAAGGAAAAGAAAAGAAAAAGTGCATGCAGAAGAGACAAGGTTCATGAAAATAAGACAACAAGTTATAGAAATTTCAGAATCAAGAACTTTATAAAGTAGATTAAAACGAAAGTAAATATTATTTATGAGACATTCAAATACCAAAGTAATCTCAATTACACTATTATATGATGATGATGATGATGATGATGAAACTTGAAATGGTTTTAACAATAATCTGGTTACCTCATCACACTGCTGAATCTGAACTCTGTGATGAAACTTTAGGTGACATGTTCATAACAACAGGCTTACCGTCTGGTCCGGTTCTAAATTCGCTCATACCATTCAAAGGTAAGCCAACGCCTCCATGGTACTGTGGAGGTGGTCCCTCCGTGTAGTAAACTTGTTTCCCCATTCCTCCAGCGTAATTCACCTGAGTATACGCCGTTGTATCTGGCAATCCCACCACTTGACGCGGCGGCTGAACGGCAGAGTACTGCGGTTGAGGCGGAACGGAGGTAAAAGGTAGAGGTTGTTGTTGTTGTTGTGGTGGTGCCCTCGCTCCTACTGGTGGCTGCTGAGCTACGTTGTAGGCAGCTTGGTGCTGTTCCCTGTAAGTATCCGAAGGTATCCTCTGTACCTGAGGGTAGTAGCCACCTTGGTTTCCTTGTACTGGTCTCACGACCCCTGGCGCGTGGTATACAGGTCCTCCCTGATGTGGTGTTGGAGTTGGAGCTGGAGCTGGAATCATGTATACCGGCTGCTCCGGTAATCCCATTCCCGGAGCGGTTGTTGGATACGTACCTCCTGTGTTATTGTGGTTTCCTTGCCAGAAGGTCATTGGAGGAGCTTGTGTATTGTTTTGTTGAACCGTCATCTGCGGCGGCGGTGCGTAGGGCGGAGAGAAGATTAAACCGTCTTCACTCTTCCTTCTATAAACAGCTTCTTGCTGTTGAAGTAACTGTTCTTGATCCCTAACTTGCATCCTCTGAAACTCAAGCATTTGATTGTGCATCTCCGCCGCGTGATCCGGTTGGATCACCGGCGGATGATGCTCCATCACCACCGGTACCGCCGCCGCCGCCGGCGGAGAAACCGCAACTTTCTCCGTCCCAAACAGAAAATCAGCACTATTCAACGGAGCGGTTACGGTTTTATCCGGTTCAGACCGGTTAATACCTGTATTCAACGCCTCAACGAACCGATCACGATCCGAATGAGTAGAGCCCTCCGATCCAAACCCACCGGAAGAAACAACCGGGAAGAGAAACAGACGCATCCTCGCAGGCTTAGACGACACACGAAGCAAGCGATCGTACTCATGCATCATGTGCTCGAGATCATCATCGTTGGTAACGGAGATCAACGCGTCTAGATCCTCTCCCGGAAGCTGATACTTAAACAAAACGTCTCCATCGCCGCCGCACACGGCGGAGAGCTTGGAGGCCAAGACGGGGAATCTGATCCCGCGATCTACGGAGAGAATCTTGGTCTCACCGTTGACGTAAGTAAGCTGGTTATCGTGAGGACGCGGCTGAATCTTGCCGCCGTAGCTGCACATGAACCTCACTTTGTAGCTCTGTTGGTTGTGGTGGTTCTGATCGTCCCATGGCGAAGGGTTGTCGAAATCGATCTCGCGAGATCGAGGAGATGAGTCGGTTGAGTTTGGATAGGAGTTGTAAGAGAGTTTCTCCATGTTTTTAGTTAAAGTTAAAGTGTGTTCTGTCTTAAAGATTTTTGATTATATGATGGGTGAAACGGTGGTGGTGGTGTGGTGTTGGAAAATGATAACATGATAGGACCTTGTGGTACGTGAACTTATTGCTCTATTACACGTGGTTTGTCAGAGTTTATGAGTTTAAGGAGTTGATGTGTGACTGTCTTGTGACGTTACTCATGGATTAGTATGACTTTTTGGAACTCTATGCTGGGTCCAGCTAACTAGTGTTTGATACTTCTACGTTGAAGAAGAGTTAGACCAGCTTTTTTGTTTTTCTAAGAAAAGAAGTTAATCAGTAAGGGAGTATTTTATAAGCAAGTACTAAGTTGCGTACTATTTTAAGGTTTAATATTCAAAGTCATAAAGTAAGATTTGTAGAAGAAGATATGAAAAATCTAAATAATTAGGTCACTGTCCTTTATCTTTAGCCCCGAATTAGTCTTAGCTTTGTTGTGTTTTTAGTTTAGGTTATTAGATTCTTTTTTTGGGGTGGGTTAAAGTTTAGTTGAATTAGTTTTGTTTTGATATGGTTCATATTTATCAGATTTTTATTCCCTTGATTTCAAAGAAAAGAAACAGATTTAATTAAAAACTAATTAACAAGAAAGGTTGAAAAATAATAAACCAAATCTTATATCCCCTTAAACTGATCTTTTTATTTCTTGGCAACATCAAAAATATAATTGTAAAAAGGCCTAACACTCATCTTTTGTTTACTGATCTATGCATAATCAAGCAAAATATAACAAATGGTATTAGCTCATCAAGCAAGGAATGCCATCAGGTACTTAATGGATGAGAATGAAGTAAATGTGATAAATAAGGCGCAGATCAAAGATATGGTGGTTTCTTATTTCCACCATTTGTTGGGGACGGTCTCCCCCCTTACTTCTCCTCCTTCGGCATTGCTTCTTCAGAACTGGGTGAGCTACCGATGCCCTACCCCGTTAGTAGAGACGCTCTGTGCAGTGCCGAGTGATGAGGAGATTACTCAAACTCTTATGTCTATGCCAAAGAGTAAGACGCCGGGTCCGGATGGTTTTCCTGCTGAATTCTATTGGGAAGCTTGGTCAGTGGTTGGTAAAGATGTGCTGGTGGCAGTGAAAGAGTTCTTTGTTGGTGGTCGAATGTTAAAAAAGTTCAACGCTACTGCAATTGCTCTAATTCCGAAAGTGGTGGGAGCAGACAGGTTAAGTCTTTTCAGGTCGATCTCGTTGTGCTCCACCATTTATAAAGTGATCGCCAGAGTCATAAAGAAGAAGATCAAGATGTTTATCGATGAGGTCATTCAGAGAAATCAAGTTGGCTTTCTTCAGGGGAGGCTGCTGTGTGAAAATGTCTTGTTGGCTTCTGAGTTAGTTCCAGACTTTCATGTGCAAGGAAGAGTATCAAGAGGTTGTTTGAAGATTGATTTGGCTAAGGCTTACGACAATATCAGCTGGGAGTTTATCCTTAATCTGCTTCAAGCAATCGATCTCCCGGAAGTTCTGATCAACTGGATCAAAGAGTGCATCACAACTACTTCTTTCAGTTTGGTGATTAATGGTGAGCTTCATGGTTACTTCCAAGGAAAGAAGGGACTCAGGCAAGGTGATCCAATTTCTTCGTTGCTCTTTGTGTTGGCCATGGATGTGCTGTCTAAGATGCTAGATGAGGGAGCTAGGACAAACCGGTTCAAACCCCACCCTTCTTGTGAAGAGCCTCTTATCACTCATTTGAGTTTCGCAGATGATGTCTTAGTTTTCTTTGATGGAACTGAGGAATCCTTGAAAGGAATTTTGGAGATTCTGGATGAGTTCAAAGACATGTCGGGATTGAGTGTTAATAGAAGTAAAACGGAGCTTCTGATCGATGGGGGCAGCTTCTCTCTCTGTCACGATTTGGCGGAGGCAGTGGGTATCAAACAAGGCTCGCTTCCAGTAAGGTATCTTGGAGTGCCTCTTTCTAGTAAGAAGATGAAAGAGTCGGATTTCAAACCTTTGTTGGATAAGATTGAAGCGCGTTTCAACTCCTGGACAGTTAAGCATCTGTCCTTTGCCGGTAGATTCCAGCTCATTCAAGCAGTAATTTACTCTACTATCACCTTCTGGACTTCGATTTTTATTCTGCCTAATGATTGTATAAAAATCTTGGAAAGGATGTGTAACGCCTTTCTATGGAGAGGTGCGCCTCAGTCTGCAAGAGGAGCTAAAGTGTGCTGGGAGACAGTGTGCACTCCGAAAGCAGAGGGAGGTTTGGGTCTGAAGAGGTTGGCGGACTGGAATCAGGTTCTTGCTCTGAAGCTAATATGGCTTCTTTTTGCAGCTGGAGGATCTTTATGGGTTTCTTGGATTAGGAGAAACAAAATCGGTTCCGACAATTTCTGGGAGCTTAACCCTCGACAGGGAGATAGCTGGATATGGAAACAGCTTTGCAAACTGCGTGCTCTTGCACGTCCCTTTGTGGTTTGTGAGATTGGAACAGGAAGCAAAGCGAGTTTTTGGTATGATAATTGGACGGAACTGGGACCTCTGATTCACCTAACTGGTGAGAGAGGGCCTGCAGTCTCAGGTATGCACAAAGATGCCACGGTGGCTGATGCTTTAAGAAATGGAGATTGGTGGCTAAGTGCTTCGCGAAGTAGGAACGCCATCATCTCGTTATTGAAGCAGTGTTTGCCACCGGCCACTCCAATAGTGCAGTCATCAAGTGATGATAGATACCTATGGAAAATGGGAAACGAGTCTCCCACTGATCACTTCTCTACTGCAAAAACTTGGAATGTTCTTCACCCTCCCAGTCCTCCGGTGTTCTGGCACACGCAAGTCTGGTTCAAAGGTAGAGTTCCTAAACATGCCTTCATTTCTTGGCTTCTGGCGTGGAACAGATTAGCCACTAGAGATAGAATGAGAAGTTGGGGTATAAACATTTCTCCAAGTTGTTTGCTCTGTTCTGGATTTGATGAATGCATGCAACATCTCTTTTTTGAGTGTTCATACAGTGCTGAGGTCTGGAGTTTCTTCTGCTCTCGGCTTAGTCTGAATCCGCCTGCTCCTTTTGAAGAATGCCTCCGTTGGCTGAAGACGTCAACGACCGATCCAAACAAGCTTCTTATCATCAAGCTGATCTTCCAAGCAGTTATATATATGCTTTGGAAAGAGAGAAACTCCAGGGTTCACACAAACATCAGTAGACCGGCTCAAACTATTATTCAGGAAGTAAAGAAAACTTTGCAGCTCAGATTGGATCCCATCTCTCGCAATATGCGATTGCCCTCTAGTGATTCCCTCACTCCTCTGGGTACTTGGCTTAGTTTATTTTGAGTTTTTTGTGTAGTTTTCTTCAGTAGTAGTTTATTTCTCTTTGTAATTTTGGTTTGGTTTTTAATAATAAAATGGAAATTTAAAGGAAAAAAAAAAAAAAAGAAGATATTAACATTGTCACTGTGTATTCACCTTCACTTGTTTGTTCTTATTCTACCATATATTGCCAACCTTGTTATAAAAGTGGTTAAACTGTTGCAATTATTCTAACTTATATCAGACGTATCTCACCAGCATGCTTGAGTTGTTATCATGATGGCATACATAATTTCTTTTCATCTTTGAATTATCTTAGTTTTTCCTTATAAACAGTATGGTCACGATTAAATACAAAACATGTATACTATTCATGTGAATACAATGTTGATATTTTAAATAAAAAATTATTGTTTTAATATATCTTTTGTGCATCCTATCACCAATGACTTCTTTAAATTAGAATATCCATATGATAAATGGGCTGACTAGTCGTAGATGATGTTGCTCGATCAAGCCGTGCCTCTTGATCTTTGGTTGATTATGTCAACCAACAATATTATGACAAATATGCTTATAATCCAACAACCTATTCATTTCAGCCAAAAACTTTTCATTTCACTATTGATATACAACATAGTCGCATTATTTGATTCTTCTAGATAACTGAACATGCTTATGAGTGCTGAAAAATCCTAGTAGAAATGTGTGCACGGGTATACAGGGAGGAGAAGTGTAAAACAACAATTAGGGGGATAAAATAAAATTTCACACGATTGAGGGGACTATTATGTCAATTTTGAGAATATCTTTAGACTTGTTCTTCAATATACAACAAATCTAGTACAAGCAAACCATTCAAGTTTCCAACAAACTTCACCGGTCATCCGCACGGCCTCTTAAAATCTGTGTCAGCTTCATTAACTAATCACCGCCAAATCAGATCAACCTTCTCAGGTTCTTCTTTGACTTTTGCAATCTATTTATATATCTTCCATAGCCATTGTTCTGATTCTCTGGTCTCTGAATCTGCTGACGTGTGATCTACTAAAACTTAACGTCTTTTATTTCTGGCTTTGATAAGATGGGTAAGTATAAGGTCATGAAACCGGTGAACGAGGTTGATGTTTCTTGTGTCAAATATAAAGAAGAAGACATCAAAGGTTCGTTAATACAATGCAGTTTTGGTTCTGTACGTTACATAAATTTCAGACACATGTCTTAACATGGTTTTATGTAACTTTGCAGCCCCTCATTTGACTGGCTTCTTGTTCAAGTTGTTTGTTAAGATGCTTGAAACACCATTAATAGGCTCATTGATTGTAGAGTCATTGAAAAAGAACAATGGCATGACCCAGGTCTGTTTTTTTATCAGACTCACTTTATAATCATTCAAATAGTTACATATATGCTTCTCCTTGTTGTGACTTGCAGATTTTTCGGAACACAGTTATACCAGAAGAGCCCATGTTTAGACCTGTGTTCCCATCTCAAAGTATATGTTGTATACTTACTTACATGAAACTTTTGTTTAATCATTACATATACTTATCATTGTTTGAACTTAGAACCGGAGCTTGATGTTGTCCTTGTTGGAGAAGATGAAAGCCCTGTAGACAGATTAGAAACAGCCTTGAAGTGTCTTCCTCAATATGATCCTTCTCTTAGCTTCAACGCAGACTCAAGCTCATCCTTCCGTTACTGGAAGATACGTGATTACGCTTATGCTTATAGATCTAAGCTGACAACTCCATCTGTGGTTAGTCATGTTAATTTTCAAAAAAAAAAAAAATTATTGTATTTATTTTGGTACATATCTAAGAACCTTGTTGATGATTTGTAGGTAGCAGAAAAAATTATCTCAATCATAGAGGAGTTTAGGTATGACAAGTCTCCAACACCGTTTTTGATTAGCTTTGATGCTAATGAAGTTAGAAAACAAGCTGAAGCTTCTACACGTAGGTTTGAAGAAGGTAGGTAACTTTGCAGACTCAGAGATCCATTTGTAGTAACATATTCAGATATGTATTGATCATGTTGAATGTGAGTTTTTGTAGGGCATCCAATATCAGTTTTAGATGGTGTTATTATAACAATCAAGGATGATATTGACTGTTTACCACATACCACAACAGGTGAGTAATGTCATTCTTATGTTTTTTATTTACAAGATACCTGTCATAAGATTTGTCATATCTTTTAGGTGGAACAAGATGGCTGCATGAAGCTCGTTCAGTGGAGAAGGATGCAGTGGTTGTTTCTAGACTTCGTAGCTGTGGTGCAATCTTACTTGGCAAGGCTAATATGCATGAGTTAGGAATGGGGACTTCAGGGAACAATTCGAATTACGGGTAAGCAAAGACAGCACAGAACACAAATCTTTACTTGTCTTAAAACTTTGTATGCTGTGTATTGCAGAACCACAAGAAACCCGCATGCACCTGAAAGGTACACAGGAGGATCTTCTTCAGGTTCAGCAGCTATTGTTGCATCTGGACTATGTCCAGCTGCTCTAGGAACAGATGGTGGAGGTATCATCATCAAAGTTATCTTTGATTTGTTTGATCTTGCGTTGTATGGCTTACTCGTGTCTGGAAATGCAGGTTCTGTTCGAATCCCTGCATCACTATGTGGTGTAACTGGACTGAAAACAACATATGGTCGGACAGACATGACAGGGTAAAAGAGTTAATAGAATCAAGACCTTAAAAACAGAAAACCTTTATTGTCTTTTTAAATATGTGTATGTTCTGTTATCTCTACAGGTCATTGTGTGCAGGTGGAACAGTGGAAGTTGTTAGTCCAGTTGCTTCATCCCTAGAAGATACTGTCTTGGTGTAAGTATTTTCTTTCTTTCTTAATTAGCCTAGTGAGTGACCATATTGTTTCTATCATTGGCATCTTTGTAAAGCAGTCAACAATAGTGAGTGGAGGAGGCATAACACAAAAGTAAAACTGTTCAAAGCAAACACACACATCTACCATTTCAAATGTTCAATTTTTTGGGGCTAATCTGCCTTTGTGGGTTTCTCAGGTATGCAGCAATCTTGGGATCTTCATCTGCAGATAGACTTAACTTGAACCCGGTACATTGAGTTGTAATGTATTCATTTGACTTCTTGCAATGTGTTCTCCTATGACTTGGTCTTTGATATTATTCTGCAGACACCACCTTGTCTTCCCAAGTTATTGTCTCACAATGGAGGCAATGCTATAGGATCTCTAAGGCTAGGGAAATATACAACGGTGAGCTTTTGATGCAGAGAGAATATTTAGAAAATATTCCAAATATCTTAATTATTTAGTCTATTATTTATAGTGCCTTAATTTTCATGTAATGCAGTGGTTTAATGATGTTCATTCAAGTGACATCTCTGACAAATGTGAAGACATCATTAAGCTCCTATCAAACAACCATGGTTGCCAAGTAAGCTGATCATTTGAATATGTTTCTATATCAAAACATAGTTTCATCCAAAATCTCTATGTGGTACTAGATAATGGAAATAGTGGTTCCTGAACTGGAAGAGATGCGTGCAGCTCATGTTGTGTCGATTGGGTCTGCAACTTTGTGTTCTCTTACTCCTTACTGTGAAGCTGGGTATAATATTATTTAAGCTTTGTTCTGATTTCAGTAGGCAGTAAACCTTGGTCTGAACCATTTTCCTCCATTGTCTTACACGTTTCAGGAAAAATTCAAAGTTATCTTATGATACACGCACCAGCTTTGCGATCTTCAAGTCATTCTCTGCTTCAGACTATATTGCTGCTCAGTGTCTTAGGTAATTGTAATTGTGTGAACTGTATAAGTTTTATACAACAATTCTCTCTATAGTGGCTGCTTGCTTGTATATGTTACAGGCGAAGGTTGATGGAGTATCACTTGGATATTTTCAAAAACGTTGATGTTATTGTGACTCCTACATGTGGGTACGTAAAATTATTCCATGTAACCAGAACATTTGCTTTCTCTAATGTCTTCAGATACTTTACTTTGTTGGTGAAATGTTGTTTTGTACAAGCAGTATGACAGCTCCTGTGATACCACTTGAGGCTGTGGAAAATGGAGAAACCAATTTTCAAGTGGCAGGTTGGTCAGACAAAACACTCAGACTTCTTCACTTTTGGTGTTACTTTCTCTGTCTTATTCAGGTACTGTAACTGAGAGTTTTCAACTTCTGATATCAAGATTGCTTGTTTTTTTTCCAGCTTATCTAATGCGGTTTGTTGTAGCTGCAAATCTCCTTGGCTTCCCTGCCATATCTGTCCCTGTAAGCAATGTTTAATTTATATTATTATCTAAGTACACTTGGACCTATAATGTTCATACACTTGTTTCATTCTTGCAATAATCATTTTTACAACAAACATATGGAAAAACAAAAACAAAAACGCAGGTTGGGTATGATAAAGAAGGGATGCCAATAGGATTACAAATAATGGGAAGACCTTGGGCTGAAGCTACAGTTCTTTCTCTAGCTGCTGCTGTTGAGGTGCACACACACTCTCTCTCTCTTTCTTTCTTTCTCATTCTCTCTGTAATGGCCACTGAAACGGGGTCTTGTATATATTGTGGCATATCTCAGGAGCTGGCTCCAGTTACCAAGAAACCTGCTGTATTTCACGATGTTCTCAAGACAAACAGAATCCATACAGAGAAGTGAAAAGGCAAAGAGTTTCTCTGAACTGGATGTTTAGTTTATCTGTGGTTACATTTTGATCCATCGTGTTTATTTTCTGGTTAAACCTGATATAATTATAAGATAGAAGCAATAACTGGAGGTGTTGACAGACTATGATTCATTATTATAATCTTTGTTACTTAAGTCTCAATTAAGCAAAGATAAATCAAGTTTGTCAGTTGTCACAAAGTATCTTTGAGAGTTAATAATAAATGTTGCATACAAAGTTGAGGCACTGAACCGTCTGATCCCCTTTGAAATCTTCCCCGGATAATCAGTCACTGAACTGTCTGATCCGAAAATACTGCGCATTTAAACATGAAAACCGGTTACACTATAGTTTGGTTACCTCTCCAAAAGCAACACACAAACATTACCCGACACATGGGTCGATATCTTAGCTGAACTCATTCTCAGGAACTTAAAAACAGAGTGAAGACAATGTTTCAGCAAGAAGTTAGACTTGCTTGGGCAAGGAAAGTTAAAATGTGTCGGAAAGGATTGATTTTTACTTGTAAATGATTCAGTTGTTGATGAACTTTTTGTAGTTTTTTTTTTTTGTTTCTTTTCCAGGATACCTTCACAAAACCAAAGCACAAGCACTGAACTAAGTTTGAGGCAAGGAAGCATGCAAAATGCAATTATTTGCATTAAACATACATTAACATGATAGAATAATTCTTTTTTTTGTGCAACAAATTCATTTTTCATAATACCAAGATCTTTTATAGACATGTTTGTTCGTTATAAGGTTGGTGTAAATCAAATCTATTATCAGGTCCTAGTTTGATGAATATATTGTTTCCTTTCTATAATTGGTGCAAATTTATAGTTCGATGAATAAATTGATACTTTCTACAAATAGCTTGAGAGAAAAGTAAATGGTGCAAGTTTGTAGTATGATGAAAAAATTAATACTAATTTCTACAAATAGATTGAGAGAGAAGAGGAGATTAAATAAAAATAAATAAACAATTGGTGCAATTTTATCGTTTGATGAATAAATCGATCCTTTCTAAAAATAGATCGAGAGAAAAGCGGAAATCAATAAAAATGAAAAATTAACCATTCGACGCCTATAATTTAGTTCAATTTTGACTTCTAAACATCTTTATAAACTAGGAAGCATATCCCATAGAAAACAAAAAAACAAAAAAAGTCACAATAAGAATAAATATTTTCTTTTTATATTCAGTTTCTCCAAGAAAAAATGGGAAGAATATCATTAGCAGTAGGTTTAGTGTTACTAGTTGCATTAAGCAATGTATATGAAACACAAGCTCAAACTCAAGGGAAGACGTTCTCAGTACTAGATTATCTGGCCCTGTTTCCCAAAACGGGCAAAGAGTTTGGGCCTTACGCTTCCAAAGGTTTACTAGATTTCGTAGGTGCCTTGGAGGGCAAGTCTCCCACCACCGTAGAGTTCAAGAACTTCTTCACAAATCTGAAAGGTTACATAACGAGTTGCTTTCAACCGGCACCACCCGGATCAGGCAAATCTGACCAGCTCTTCACGGCTATTTCTGCATTGAAGGGTTCCCTAGCCGGAACATCAGTAAGTTTTCATTAGTCATTAACCAAACGAGTGAATGATCATTGTAGATAAAAATCGTAGATAATCCAAAAAGGTTTAATATATCATAGGTTAAATCATAGTTAATTACTGTGTTCTAGCATGTTGGTTGCAGTTTCTAATGAAAAAAAAGATTGTGTGTATTTTTGTGATAGTTTGATTCATGGAGGTTGATCGAGGCGTTGGTTTCAATGGAGAAAGTTTCTACTGAGATGAAGACAAGCACTTCAAATGTAAAAATGCCTGATCCACAATGGGAGAGGTTGTCCGGGTCTATGTTCGAATGGGTCGGAAGGATTGGTCTATTTGTGAAGGCGGTCTCCGAGATAAATGGCAAACCAATCGATCTAAAACAATTTGATATTGATTATACCGACCCTACATATGCGTCTCTTTCTAAACAAGCTGGCGTTCGTCAATCAACATCACCGTTCTCGTTACCTGCCTATTTAAGAAACATTCCCAAAACGGGAAAAGAGGTTGAACCATTCGCTTACAAAGGCATGCAATCCTTCTTACTTGACCTAGAAACTAGGTGTCTTGCAAATAAAGAGTTCAAGGAGTTCTTTGTTAAGCTGAATGACTTCATGGCCAGCTTCAAGACGGTCTCACCTGATACATATTCAATAGAGAGCGATACTATTACAACTAAAGCTATGCACCTCTTCTTAGCTTTGTCTCCATTGGATGGTACCAAAGCTGGAACATCAGTAAGTATTCACTCCCTTAGACATTTACTCGATGATCTGAAAATTTTAATCATTAGACCAACTCCACGTTGGTTTTGTTATAGATTTTTAACATATATATATATATATATATATACATATATATATGAGCATGTTCTTTACATTTTTTTTGTTTTTTTAATGGCGATAATAGGATCCGTGGAAGCTGGTTGATGGTTTGGTGACAATGGGAGATTCTTTGGTTGAGATGAGGAAGAGCGGTCCGGGTGCGGTAACGGTTGAACAAAGTAAGCAACTGACATCGTCCATGTTGAAATGGGGTCGAGCAGTAGGTGAATTCGTGAAAGCAGCTTCTGCCAAGAAAGGAGTAACTATGGATATATCTTTTGATGCTTCTCCAACTAACGCAGCAGCTGGAAACGGTGGAAGTGTCCCCACAGGACAATCAGCAAAGACTAAAGCTTAGTGTAACTCTTCAACCAAGGCGATTGAGACTTTTCATTGTTTTTTTTAATTATTATTTACTCAGACAAGAAAAAAAATTACAGAATGTGAGAGATGATTTCAAAGCAATATGCAGTATGTTTCAAACATCTCATCCTAAAATGTTTTAGTGCTAAAATTATAAAATTTGTAAATTACATTATAACTTCATTTCAACAATTATTATTTTTCCAAGTGATTAGTTGTTTGTTGATTTATGTTGGGACTTGGGAATAAGCTTTGGCCAAATTAAAACCGGAAACCAAGAGCTGAACCGAAAAACTTATATCCAAATCCGATGCAAGGTGTAAGAATATCGAATAGATTCACTATTTCTACTATTAACACTAGGTAAGAGAACCGTGCGATATCGCACGGGAACTCATTTTATAATAATAAATGTAGTATAGTTTATTTACAAAACAACATTTTAGAAAAAGTGGTTTACAATTGTTTTCAAAGAAATATATGTGTTACAAAATTATTTTGCATGCATCTATATTTTTTTATTGATGATACGAAAATATATATATTATGTTTATAGGTTTGGTTGTAATAATTATAAACATGTCAATACAAAATAATATATATGTCTTATTATATGTTTATCTAAGTTATTTAAAAATCTTGGAAACAACTGAATATTTAACCTTATTTACGCTACAATCAAAATTTTGTACGTTGTGTGTATACATAACTCTTTAAAAAAGTTAAACAGTTATGTATAATTAGAATAGGTAAGAATAAAAAGATGCAACTTTTAGTAACTACTTTAAAAAAAAACACACAATTCTTATAACTAATAGACTTTAAAGATGATGTTAAAATAAACAAATCCACACAGTAATGAAGCAAGTTTCTCTCCTGGTGTTGACACATCAGACTTTAAAATGAATATGAGAATGACATGTCAATAAATGAAAAAATTGTAAGAACCACTCACAACATTTTGTCTCTCCACGTCACATTTCTACGCTCTCTTCCTTTCTCGATAAAATAGCTCTCAACAATCAGAAAGGTTTCTTTGATCTCCCCCTCTCTTCCTCTTTCAACCTGATCGAGAAATCAGATGTGGTCTTCGCTCTCTCTCTCTCTTCCTCTTTCGCATCGATGAGAACAACTTCGGAACCATTGATCGTAACTTTTTGATTCATAGGCAAAGGGAAGACGAACTGCGACGGGACTTATAGGATTTTTTTGGCGAGGCCCGCGGTTGTGTGAGAGCAGAAGACGATTCCTCTGGACCAAGAAAAGGAGAGGCTGGATTAGTGGTCGGAGTGGAAGTGTGAGAGGAAGAAAGCGACAGAGGAGAGATCGGCGGAGGAGAGGAACGAATCGACGATGAAGTTAGTTTTGGAGATTCGGTTTGGTTGCAGGATTAGGAGAGGTGAGAACAGTGGTTTCAGGGAGGGTGTAGAAACGGAGGTGAAAAGTGGTGATGAGTAGAGTTCTATAGAATTGAGGTTTAGGGTTTCTGTGTTACCGTCGTTTAGGGAAGAAGACAATGAAGGAGACAAAGGCTGAAGAATTTTAGACCCAATCAGGGATCTTCATCACTCTCTTCTACAGTTATGTGGCTGAGGCCGACGAAAGTTCCGGCTTTTCAAGTCTCTTCTCCGATAACAACCTTTTCCGGCGGCCTATGCCAGAAACCAACAAACCTAATATTGTTTAAATGCTTGGTGTTGACAAACCTAATATTGGTGTTATCGGAATATTGTCCCTGGAGAAAGTCTGGTGGCGGCAGTACCAGAGAGTCACAAGAAGTCTTGGCCAATATGGTTTGGGTTCGCGAAGAGGTAAATACCTTACTTCTTTTTGTTGTTATCACCTTGTTTGATTGCTGGAATGGTTACTTGTTTAGTAGCTTTAGTAGTTAGAAAATCATTAAAATATTTGAACTTTGGACTTATTGATCAATTCTAGAGAACTTTGTCTTCTTTGGGAGGAAATATGTGTAGTACAAGATCAGTTTCTCATATTTGCTTCAGACACTTGAGTAAGCACCGTCTATAACAGAGCATGAGCTCTAACCACAAGATCAGTTTCTCATATTTGCTGCAGACGGACTATGGGAACATCTAAGCTACCACTGATTCTCTCTACCTATGTATGATGTATCACAAACAACGTTGATGTATCAAACAAGTAATCCATCCTCTCAGTTGCAGGAAAACTGTGGTTAGACATCCACAACATCAAATGATAGCTCCTTGCGGTAAGAAGATGCATCGTATTGTCCACATAAACTTTAAAATCATATGCATGCCTTTCAACAATCTCATTTGTGTGTTATTTTATTAAACTGTTCAGGATTGGACCATAATTACGGTAATGTGACGTGAAGACACAGCAGCTTATCTCTGTGGTACACTCCTCTACATGGAGACTAATGTTCTTTAATTTGTGAAATAGATTTTTATTCACTCGTAATAACTGTTATTGCAGGTTTTCTTGGATCAGCATCGTACAGGTCTTGTATTTGACTCAGGCTTTAGTGGAGAAGGTTAATTTTCTTTTTGCTGTTTACATATCACATATATTTCTGTATTCCTAAGTTAGTATATGATTGGTTTATGGTCGAAGTAGAGTAGTTGTAGTAAACACAATGGGTTGAAGCTGAAACAAAGAAGAAGATGGCGATCCTAGAAGATGATGAGGAAGAGGATGAAGGTGAAACAGAGGAGGCTCATGTGAAGAAAAAAAGCCAAAGAAAGAGACGCAGTAGAGTTTTTTTGGTTAAATTTAGAGACGCAGTAGAGTACCTTTTTGAAATGATGCAAACTAATCGGAAACAAGACTTGTTTGAATCTTCAATCTTGCATTGGAAACTTTTTGAATGATCCATATTTGTTCTCAAACGAAAAGCATAAAACATGGGAAAGAAGAAAAGCAACAACTCAAGGAAGTTATTGAAAGCTACTGTTATTTTGGTTAGTTAAAAATCTTTGAGTTTGCTTGATATATTAATCTAAGTCTAGATCTTAGATTGTCAAGTACTTATTTTGTGGCTTAAAAGTATGGACAAGGTATGGAGAAAACAAAGATTACTAATCTGATTTTCTTATATAAATATGTAGCATAAGATGTTGTGTAAGATATGAAATATTCGGTTTATCCATCTCATCTTTGCTATCTACTTGAGTACATTTCATTCTCTCTTTTTACAGCAAACCTTTCTACTTATTACTTATTTTACCAAAAGAAACAGAAGAATATATACATATTAACGATATATTATGAGTATGTAGGAGATTCTCAACAGATTCTCGAGTACTCGTTCGGAATCGTTCTATCCAAGGAAATTTTGTTTTAGTTTTTTTCAGTGTTTTTAAAAGGGGAAATTCTTGGGTTCACCCCACCAATAGAATTTCGTTATTTTATATTCAGTATTTTTAAGAAAGGAAACAAAATATTGCCAAGTTATATTATATTTTTAAACTAGAAAAATAAAAATAAATAAAAATAATATTAACCGCAAACAAAAACACGTTTAAAAAAAAAATATTTTTAATACTATCAGCAAACACTAAATCCTAAACCCTAAATACTAAACCCTAAACCCTTGGATAAATCCTAAACTTTTGGGTAAATCATAAACTCTTGGTAAATTCAAAACATTTGGATAAATTCTAAATCCTAGAATTTAGGATTTATCCAAGGGTTTATGGTTTTCCCAAATGTTTAGGGTTTAGTATTTAGGATTTAATATTTTGCTGACTGTGTTAAAAATATATTTCTTTTAAATCCAAAGATTTAGTATTTATCCAAGGGTTTACCATGGATTTAAGGTTTAAGGTTTAGTGTTTTGTCGACGGTATTTTAAATATATTTTTTTGCGACTACTATTATTTTCTATTTATTTTTTATTTTAAAAACATAATAAAACTTGGCAATATTTTGTTTCCTTTTTTAAAAGATACTGAATATAAAATAACGAATTTCTATTGGTCGGGTGAACCTAAAGGTTCACTTTAGGGGTGAACCCAAGAATTTCTCTTTTAAAACCGGACCGGCTAACGAATCAGAAATATTTTGGTTTATCGATTATTGTGATTCGATCAGTTCGAATCGAGTTTGATTTGATTAAACTATTAATGATATTACTACTCATGAACTCCTACACAATTTCAGAATCCAAAATTAGAATCAGGTTGACGAGATTATATCGATCTGATCAAATATTAATGTACATCACGGTTTTGCGGATATGAAGAAACTTTTTATTATTATGTAGATTTTTAATTTGCGTATCTGTTTGTCCATATACGTATATAAGTATTAATTTCTCAAAATATTTAAATGTAAGAGAACAGAACAGCAGAAATTTTCTCAGAGACTTTTGTGAATATGTAATATTTTTGAAGTTTGTTTGTTTAAATTGATAATGCAAGAAGAAGAACATTTAAATTGCTATATATTATACATGACAAACACATAAAATAATTTCCACACGTAGAGCAAGTGAACCAAAATATCACTTTCACTTCGAAAACCGTTTTTCAAAAAAGAAGATAACTTTCACTTTTGTTAACTGTCTAACTTTTTAGTATTTAATCACAAATTAGGACAAGAAAACAAATATGTAAGAAAATATGATAATTGTTTAGATTATAAATATCTTAGTACAAAACTTAGGATTAGTATCAAAAGTGTATTTATTTATATATTAAATTTATGAAGAAATCCCGCAGCGTAGCGCGGGTAATTACCTAGTATATCTCAAAGATTTTATGATGAAACAACACAATCTTTGCGATATATTAATAATTTAACTTATTTTCAACAAAAACATCTTTTAAAATAAAATAATACAACATTTGAAACATATTTACAATTTAACATTTTTCAACAAATGCAACTTTTAAGATGAAAACACACAAACATTTGTGTATCACAGATGTAAATCAACCACTTATCACCGTTCAAATGCCATTATAGTTGATTCCTCATCGCTTTCTCTTTCTAAAACATTTTTACTTTCTCTCTAGATTTATTTATTTTAAATATATAACTCAACTCATTATCTTCTATTTGCATATATAGATTATAGACAAGAGACACTATGTGAAAAATCACATATGTTCAAGGAAAAGACACATATGTTCACTATAGAAAAGACACATATATTCAATAAAGAGACACATCTTTTAAGTGAACAGTCACATATATTCATCTAATAAAAGAAAACGAATCTCTTAAAGTTTTTTATATGAAAAGTTGCATTTCTCAATTAGTTTTTAAATTGAAAAGTTGCATATATTGCTTATGAAAAGATACAACACTTATTTTTATTTTTTTTTTAAAGTAAAAATTATGAAAACATACACCATTTGATATTATAATGAAGATTCATTTTTTTTGAAAATACACAACTTTTCTTTCAACAAAGAAGAAAAACACAATTGTTGGAACTTGGAATTACTTGGTTCATTACTAAAAATTACATCCACCAAAAGTTGCAATGTGTCATTTAAGAAGTTGACATAAACCTTAAAAATTACAAGAATAAATCAATAAGACTAAATTCAACCACGCAAAACATATTAAGAACTAAACTACGCTGATTGAAAGTTCTAAGCCGCACACCTTTAACCACGATCAGAGAATGAAATGTGAATAAAAAAACCTGTTTTTCCATGGACCGCCTACTCACCAGCGTCATACCAGATCAGAAAGGAACAAAACACAAGACAAGAGACAAAATTAAATTATATAAAGCTAGGGTTTATTACAAAATTGCTTGCTTCACAAGACACTTGGTAAATGGTGCACTTTAATCTTATGGACTGGATTAGGATCGATGGCTTCTGGTATGATCTCCGGTGTATCACAGCGTGGCTTTCTGATGACATTACATGCGCCTCCAGTGGCTCATGATTGATAATCGTGCCTGGTCGCGTTGGAACGGTGGCTCATTCGTTCTCCATAACGGCAACAAGCAACGTCGTTGGATCTTCAACATCAATGCTTTGTCTATGGTGGTGAATAATTGATCATGTCTCGTCGTCAATAACACAACGTCTCGTCATCAGTGTAAGGAGAACAAAAAGAATTGAAGAAGAGAAAAAGTAAAAGATATGATAAATGGAAAATAAAAGAGATCAAGGAGGAAGAAGACAAGAAGTGATCTTTCTCTTTGACTGATCATCCTTTTCTTATGTTGTTGTAGGGTTTTGCGTAGAAGAGAATAATCGGGTTGTTACAGTGGGCTTTCACATAATCAGCGGCTTTGGGTGGGCGGTAGTGAACGGAAAAACAAATAACTAACGACGTATGGCAACAGTAAAATCAAGACGAATATAAATGCAGAAATGAAGAATGATGATGAATAGATGCGAAAATAGAAAACTTTAAGTTTCAGTGTATAAACTTCAAAGCTTTTTGGGATAATAAATCAAACAATTAATTGAAAGGAATATAATTTTTGGCTATCAAACACGTAGAAATCTTCCTGGTGTTTTTCTGTTGACAAGTTTAATTTGAATATCTTCTAAAACTTTGTAACCAAGTAACTACACAGAACTTTCTTTTTTTCACTATTTTATTATTAGTTAGATTAGTATTCTGAGAAATGCATGGATAAAGGCTATTTATAGGTTTTGAAATTCTCATTGAATAGTCACAACTTTACATTTAAATAGTCGCATCCTTTAGTTTATAGGTAATTATTTTTTTTTGCAAAATTTTTTTTCTGTTTTGTAGGTAATATAGGTAATTATTTCGAAAAGATATTTATACAAATAGTCACAACTTTTCAATTTTAACTTCTCAAAAACACAAATTCTTAACCAATATTTAAAAAACACAACCTTTCAAAAACACAACCTTTCAACATAATTTAAATTCACAACTTTTAAAATTAATTAAAATTGACAACTTTTTGAAAAGACACAACTCTTCAACACAATGAAACTTCACAACTTTTCGAATTAATCAGGATTCCTATTATTCATAGATTTCATTTAAAAAAAATCTCATTTTTTGTTATTGATCCAAACAAGGAGAAATAATGAATATACTAGTTAATTCGGTAAGTAAATAGCCTATGGTAGGGTTCGTATGACATCAAAGGTTTCGTGGTGTAGTTGGTTATCACGTCAGTCTAACACACTGAAGGTCTCCGGTTCGAACCCGGGCGAAGCCATTATTCTTTTTTATTCACTCTATACATTGTGAATCTGTGACTGGTTTATTCCTTACACGTCCTGATTTCTTCCCTCTGCTAGATATATTATGTTTTCTCAGTCTTTCGTTTTTAGGTCATTTACTTTCTTTATGTGTCTTTGTTCAGTCATTTTAATGATCTCAGCAGGTGATGATCAGTCTTTGCAAACGGGACAGCAACATGTGTCGGCATATTCAACTCAATATAGTCCCGATTCATAGTAGACGACGTAAGGAAACTCAACCATTTTAAATCTAGTAAAGATTTTAAATCTAGTAAAGATTTTAAATCTAGTAAGACCATTTTACACTAAGCACACTCATATTTTGATTTCTGTCTCATCATCTCGTGTAGTCTGGTATTGTCATTGTCTCAAAAGACCACACGTTCACTGACACTTACGCTTCTAACTCTGAACTCCGTAGAAATAAATCGTAACTGTTGTAAGGTAGGGTAGCTATCAGCCTATCAGCTAAGACCATCTTTATCGGGAGCCCTTAGCAGCGTCCTTTAGTTTAATTAGGATTAAAAAAAAATGAAAAATAGAAATAAACATAAGGAACTTCTGTTTTGTCCCCTAATCAAGGCACGAACCTTGCTCTTTCTTCTCTATATCTCTTGCGATTTTCCACGCCTTCAGAGAGTTTCCTTTCAATTACACTCCATGGAAATCGAGGTCTCCAGCTCGACTCATGATTCATCAAACCCCGTAGTCGAGTTAGATAGTATTCGTGTCAAGCGGAAGACGTTGCAGAATCTGCTCGAGGATTGCCAGAGAGCTCTCGAGCTGCTCAATCTCACCGAAACAGGTCCCACCCGTGGCTCCCAAGAGGAGGATAATAACAGCGACTCGCCGGAGATGGAAGAAGAGGAGTTCTCTTCTTCTTCTGATCAAGAAGATCCTGAAACCGATAAAGTATCCTCCTTTTAATTGATTTGCACTATAATTCTTATTTAAAAGGTTGTGACTTGATCCACCATGGGATCTTTGTGCAGTTGTATGATCTCATCAAATCTAGAGTTGAAGGTCATGACTTTCGGGAAAAGATTGAGTTCGCTCAAGTCTCTCTTCTCCAAGATCTTCCTGGTATTGGATGAACTTCATTACAGTTTTTTTTGTCTTTGGTACTTGTAGAGATAAAACTTGTTGAATTTTGGCAGAAGATGGTAGCTCTTGGGACGTAGTTAGTGAAGATGATTATGTATGGGGTGAGGGTCAAACAGAAGATGATTATGTTCTTGTTAGGGAAGAAGATATTGCTGACGGTATCGTCTGTTTCATGGCTACTTATTTGTCTTCCCTTAACCAGACTAAGGTACGTACATAAAAGGTCTGTCTCTGTTTCATGTCTTATCAACTTTTGATCTCAACTTATTCTGAGTGTTGTTCTTTGTGTAGGATATCACCTGATCAGCTTCAGAAAGGTAACTCTTGAACTTCCATGTGTCACACACAATTAGAACCAAAGAAAGTAGCCCTTAGGGATATGTTATAGAGAATCAAAGGAAGTAGCCTATGAACATCTTGCAAAGAACACAGGCAAGCAAAGAAGAAGCTGGACTTGTGGAAGCTGCCAGAGATTCTTGTGGTGAATAAAGATGGTCAGTCGTGTCTTTACGAACAAAGCTTTTCATTCTTCAGGATTCATGACAACGGTTGCTGCTTTTCTCAAGATTCATTCATTGGTCCTATGATTAAAAAAGAGGTTAGATTGTTTGATTAGAAAAATTTTGGGCAAACAGATTTATACAATAGGCGGGGAAGAGTTGGCATATTGTTGTTCTTACCTTCACTACAAGAAAACACGGCGATATCGAGGGGCTTTTTCCTCGGTATTTCGTCGGAATAAGCGTATTCCGACGAAATACCGAGGAAAATGTCCCTCGAAAAAAACTCGTCGAAATTTCATTTTCCGTCGAAATTTCCTCGAAATTTTGTGACGGAATTTCGAGGAAACATAATTCCGAGGAAATTTAGAGGACTGTCCTTCGTCGAAGAGGTCCTCGGAATATATTGAGGAACAATTCCCTCGGTATATACCGAGGATTATACCGAGGGAGAAGACCTACGAAAATTTTCGAGGAACCTGTCCCTCGGAAAATTTCGACGAACGGTGTTCCTCGAAAATTTTCGAGGAAAGCCATTCGTCGAAATTTTTCGAGGGACAGGTTCCTCGAAAATTTTCGAGGGCTGCTCTCCTCGAAAATTTTCGAGGAACCCTCCCTCGGAATATACCGAGGAACACTTCCCTCGGTATATACCGAGGACATCTGTTCCTCGGAATATTCCGAAAATTAAATTTTTTAAAAAAAATATTTTTTTAAAAAATAATATTTTTAAAATTTAAATTCGTAAATATAAAATTAAAATTTAAATTAAAAACATATTATTTAAAATTCAAAGTCATACAAACGAAAAGAAAACATTTAGAGTTTTTGAAATAAATTAAACTACGGGGTTTGGAAGTCCGGGTCTGGCATGTTCGGGAAGTCGACGTTGGCGTTCGGGTTCATGCTCCTCATCATCGCCATCATTTGCTCGTTCAGCTTCCTCTGTGCCTCCCAGCCCGCCTCTTGACTCGCCACCATGGACTCCAGCGCAGATATGCGAGCATCCTTGTCCCTCATCTGGCTCAGAAGGACTTCTTGATCAACATAGGACGGTGGTGGTGCAGAAGCAGACGGAACCGAGGGAGACCGACGAGCCAAACCGAACAAACGGCCCTTCTTCTTTGGAACCGACTGAAAAAGAAAGTGTAAATTTAAATAATATAAAAATTTAAATAATATAAAAATGGATTGAACTTTAAAAAATGAACTTACCGCTTCAACGATTTGGTTGATCCGAACCCGAGGCAAGCCGGTCGATCCCGTCGAATCGTCATCCTCGGTTTGAAGCTGAGACACTTCCTGTTCCATCTGACTGTCGATGAGGGTGACCACATCCCTCACAACACCATCATCAATCTCGCCGGTCTTCTTGTTGGTATACGCCGTCTTTATTAGGCGGAGATGATCAACCGGCTCCCCCTCATTTTCTTGCGCCTTGAAAAAAACATAAATTAAACAAACATTAGTAATTAAAAGAAATGCACAAAAAAATATTAGAATCTTAAATAATATAATAAAAACCGACAAGCTTACCAAGCGATCTCCCAGACTGGCTAAAGACTGAGCACCCAAGTTATGGACGTACATGCCCTTTCCCTTACGGTCGCTCTTGCGGTTGGTGGAGTTGGTGGAAGAAGTTGCTCTGACTTCGTTCTTACTCCAATGCTCACTCAACTCCCGCCAGACCGTCGGGTCCATCCCCTTTGGAACCTTTAAAAAAAAATTGTTAAATAAATAAAAAAATATTTTAAAAAATAAAAAAATTGTATCATAAATAAAAACGAACCTTGTTTATTTCCCACTTCTTCTTCCACGAGTGCATCTGCTTCCCATAGTTGTCCATAACTTTATGGACGAAGTGGTAATAGATAAACAACGTATCATCGGCATTCCAGTTGAATTGTTGCTGAAAATAAAACACAATTAGTAGAAAATTAATATTAAAGATGAAAAAAATAAGTAAAAAATAAGTAAAAAATAGAAAACTTACCGCAAACTGTTGAAACCACATATGCTGCTTCTCGAGAGGGAAGTCGGTGAAAGTCGGATGTCCATTGTCGAGGGACGAGTACATCATACTGTTGATCCATCCGCTGATCCCGTTCCCGGATCGGTCAAACCTAATAAAAAGAATTAATTATTTTAGAATTAAATATTTTAAATGAATCAAATTTTAATGAAAAAAAAATAGGTTTAATTACCATGTCTGACCCTGTCCACGTGGATACTGAGTGAGATATGGAAGATGGTCACGACCCGGCTGTCGAACAAACTCCGCAACTCTCAGAAGTGCCGGATGAGCAGGAGCATGAGCAGGAGCAGGAGTGGGTGCCACACCGGGAGCGGGAGGAGAATGAGAGGGAAATGGAGAAGGAGATGTCTGGTAGGAGCTGTACGGCGATGCGGAACCCGAAATGGAGCCGCTCCCCGAACCACCACGACCACGACGCTGTCGAGAGCGGGTATGTTCCTCTTGAGACCTTTATATAAATAAATTTTATTTAATATATACAATTATTTATTTAATTTGTTAATATATTAAAATTGTTTAATAATTACAAAAAATAGTTTTGATATATTAAAAATAGATTTAATATATAAAAATAGTTTTAAATATTAAAAATAGTTTAATAATTACAAAAAATAGTTTTAATATATTAAAAATAGTTTTAATATATTAAAAATAGTTTAATAAATAAAAAAATAGTTTTAATATATAAAAATAGTTTTAATATATAAAAATAGTTTTAAAAATCAAAAAACGTTTTAAAAATCAAAAAACGTTTTAAAAATCAAAAAAACGTTTTAAAAATCAAAAAAACGTTTTAAAAATTCAAAAAATAGTTTTAAAATCAAAAAAACGTTTTAAAAAATCAAAAAAACGTTTTAAAAAATCAAAAACACAAAATAAATCAAAAAAAAATATACCAACAATCCAAACAACAATCCAAACATGCAAATCCTAAATATTCCATTCAATCCTAGAATTTTCTATCTAACAACCTAAATTTCGAGATCTATAAAGAGAGGAAGAGAAGAGATATGAACTTACATGGGAAGAGAGGAGAGGAAGAGAGGAGAGGAAGGAGGCCGAGAGGAAGAGAGGAGAGGAGAGGAGAGGAGATCCGTCGAGGAAGAGAGAAGAGAGGAGAGGAGAAGGAGAGGAGCCGCGAGGAAGAGAGAGGAGAGGAGAAGGAGGCGGTGAGGAAGAGAGGAAAATCGAGAAGGAGAGAAATGGGGAAGAAAAGAATGAAAACCTAATTTATGAGGGGTCCGACGGACAGGGTCCGTCGAAATTTCCTCGATATTTTTTAAGGGGGTCGTCGAAATTTCCTCGAAATTCTCTTGTTCGCGGCTAGGGTTTCCTGGTTAATGAAAAACAGTCCGAGGAAAACATTCCTCGAAATTTCCTCACAATATTGTGAGGAAATTTCGAGGAAATAGGGTTTGGGGTTTTGAAAACATCGATTTTTTTCCCTATGTCATTTCTTATACAAATGTAATTCATAATAATGAGGTTTCTTTGTATAGATGATCATAAATAATGAAATAACACAATTACAAAAATTATTGTAAGTATTTCCTTTAACGTTTATTAAAACGTATAAGTGTTTATCTTATGTTGTGTGGTTTTCGTCTCAATCCGCAAAACATTGTTTTCGGGTTAAAACCCTAAAGTTGGACTTTATAATCTGGCTAAGACACTTAATGAAGGTTATATACGTGTTATTCAATCCGCAAAACGTTGTTTTCGGTTTAAAACCCCCTGTTCCTCGAAATTCCGTCGAAATATTGTGAGGGAATTTCGAGGAACTACCAAAAATTGGCTAGGTCCTCGAAATTCCCTCGAAATATTTCGACGGAATTTCGAGGAAAGCCAAAAAATTTGTATTCCATCGAAATTTCCTCGAAATATTTCGAGGGTATTTCGACGAAAAAGGTGTTTTAAATCAAACCCCTAAAATTATCTTGGTCGTCGAAATTTCCTCGGAATATTTCGAGGAAATTTCGAGGATCTAGGTAATTTTTATCAAACCCCTAAACCGTTAAGGGTAATTCCGAGGAAATTTCGAGGAAACCCTAGCTTCCCTCGAAATTTCCTCGAAATTAGTATAAAAAAAAAAAAAAAAAAACTACTCTGATTCCGACTCATCATCAGCAGATGAATCTGAATCTGGATCTTGGTGAAACTCTCCAATAACTGGTTCATCCTGTGCGTGAACGACGGCTTCCTCTGTGAAGTCGGTGAAATCTACTACAAGGCCAACTCCTGCTACATCTTCTGCTGCACTTAAGTTACTGGATGTGATTGGTTGTAGTGGGTCTTCCAGCTCAGAACTCCCCTGAACTCGGCCTCTCGGGTTGAGTCTGGTAACAGTAACCCATGGATCATCTCTGTTTCTTATCCGGGGGTACTTGATATAACAAACCTGTAACATTTTAAAATTTTTTAGTACAAGTTTAAATTATTACACATGATGACCAATAACTTACCTGATCGGCCTGAGAAGCAAGAATGAAAGGATCATAATATTGCAGCTTTCGTCTCGAATTAACTGATGTAACACCAAATGCATCTGTTCTCACACCTCGATCTGGAGTGATGTCGTGCCAATCACAATAGAAAACAGTACAGCGCAATCCAAGCAGGCCTAAATACTTGATTTCCAAAATCTCATGTATGTGTCCGTAGTATACATCATCTCCCGATGCAGAACAAACGCCAGCATCATAGGTCGTACGCGAACGTTTCGTCTTTTCAGTTGTGAATGCATATCCTCGAGTACAAAATCTCGGATATGACTTCACAACATAGTTTGGTCCAACCACCATCTCGCGTATCCAATCGTCAAATGTTTCACCTCTGGCCAAACCAGCAGACACCTATTAATAGCACATATATATGAGTATAAATATGTGATAAATATTTTTTTAATTTCTATAAATATGTGATAAATGATTTTTTAATTTGTTTAAGGCACTCACATAAGTAAACATCCATCCAGCAAATTCTCTTTGCTTCATTTCTTCTAGTTCTGCCTCTGTAGCGTATCTATATTCGAACCGCTTTTCTGCCATGAAAATCCTGTGAAGACAAAAAATGTAAATAATTAAGATATAAATGTTAATTTGTTAAAATAAAATTTTGTAAGATAATAAACTTACCTCTCATATTGAAGAACATCTTCGCAGTTGGTGAGCAAATATGTTTGCAAATGACTGCGCTCCTGCTCAGTAAGTCGACGGTCCTTTGATTTTCCGCTAAGTCGTCCAACATCTGTGAAAATGTCAGGAACCGTAACATGGTATGTTGCCCGTTCGCCTCTATCATCGTGCCGTGCAGGTCTTCTGTTTTTGGTCTGAACTTCTGCTGGAAAGTAGTACTCAGCAAAGTTTGAAATTTCTTCATTGATCATCTGTGCGACTATAGAACCTTCCACCCTACTTAGATTTTTCACCATCTTCTTCAAATGGAACATATACCGCTCATACAGATACATCCATCTATACTGCACAGGACCACCAAGTTCCAATTCTCTTGCCAGGTGAATAACAAGATGCTCCATAACATCAAAAAATGAGGGAGGAAATATCTTCTCAAGGTTGCACTGAATCATGGCTATGTTAGTCTTCAGATTTTCAATACCTTCAAGAGTCACTGATCTGGCGCATAAATCGCGGAAGAAAGCACTTATCCCTGCTATTGCTTCATGAACATTTCGTGGTAATAGTTCCTTGAAAGCAAACGGAAGTAAGCGCTGCATCAACACATGACAATCGTGACTTTTTAAACCAATAAACTTTCCTTCCTTTCTGTCGATACAGTTACGCAAATTAGATGCATAACCGTCTGGAAACTCCACATCGTTTGAAATCCAATCGAAGAACGCATTTTTTCCCTCTGCATCAAGTCGGTATATGGGAAAAGGAGCCCTACCATTCCCATCAACATGAAGTTCTGAACGATCACATATATCAACTAAATCCAGTCTTGAATTCAAATTATCCTTTGTTTTACCTTGAACGTTAAGGATCGTGTTCATGAGGTTGTCAAAAAAGTTCTTCTCAATGTGCATGACATCTAAATTATGCCTTAGCAAATGATCCTCCCAGTATGGCAGATCCCAGAATATACTTTTTTGTGCCAGTTATGTAGGTTTCCAACAGCATCTACCGGAAAACGCGCATGTCCACCGACGTCTGGCGTCCTTTCTGCACCAAAATCTCTTAGTTGTGTCTTCAAACCTTTCCCACTAATTTCTGCAGGTGGACTGTCAAACACCCTCTTGTTCTTCGTAAACAAATTCCTACTCCTACGATAAGGATGATCAGGTGGTAGGAATCTCCTGTGACAGTCAAACCAACACGTTTTCCTTCCGTGTTTTAGTTGGAAAGCATCAGTATTATCTTGACAATATGGACATGATAGCCTTCCATGCGTTGTCCATCCAGATAACATACCATATGCTGGAAAATCACTTATTGTCCACATTAGTACTGCCCGCATTTGAAAGTTTTCTTTACACGAAATATCGTATGTTTCAGCACCTTGAGCCCATAGTTGTTGCAACTCATATATTAGTGGCTGAAGAAACACATCAAGTGATCTCTTAGGATGCTCTGGTCCGGGAACGAGAATGGAGAGAAACAAAAACTCTCGTCGCAAGCACAAGTTTGGGGGTAAGTTGTATGGTGTAACAATGACTGGCCATAGAGAATATTGTCTTCCACTCTTCCCATACGGGCTGAAACCATCAGTACATAATCCAAGGTAGACATTTCTTCTCTCATACGCAAAGTCGGGATACTTTGATTGGAAATGTTTCCACGCTTTTGCATCTGAGGGATGTCTAATCTCACCATCTGTTGAGTGCTCCGCATGCCATCTCATTCGTTGCGCTGTGCGTTCTGAAAGATACAACCTCTGCAACCTTTCCGTCAAAGGCAAATACCACATCCTTTTATATGGCACTGGAACTCTTCCACTCGTATCTTTATAACGAGGCTTCCCACAAAATTTGCATGTAGTCCGCTGATCATCCGCCCTCCAATAAATCATGCAGTTATCGCTGCATACATCTATTACCTGATAAGATAAACCAACCCCAGCTACGAGTTTTTGAACCTCGTAGTATGAACCTGGAGCTACATTATCCTCAGGTAGAATACCTTTAACAAAATTAGCTATCGCATCCACACAGTCTTCAGCCAAGTTATAATCTGTTTTAATGCCCATCAGTCTCATAGCAGATGATAAAGCTGAATGCCCATCTCTGCAACCTTCGTACAATGGTTGCTTTCCAGCATCTAACATTTCATAAAATCTCCTAGCTTCTGCATTGGGTAAATCTTCCCCTCTAAAATGATCATTTATCATCTGCTCAGTACCTACACCATAATCTACATCCGCCCTAATTGGTTCTTCTAATCTAACCGCCGGCTGAGGTTCACTAGTACTACCAAGTTCATAATCAGTTTCCCATGATGATACCAAATTTTGTAACTTCGTGTAAACCCACTCAATAATAGATGAGTCCAAACATCCCACTCTTTAATAACTTTTCTATTTTTACAATTAGAGCAAGGACATCTTAACTTACCTGTTTCTGCTTCCGGTTGTTGGCGAGCTACCCTCATGAACTCGATTATACCTTGATTGTATTCTTCCGTAAGCAATCTCGTGTCCGGATCCAAATGAGGACGATCCATCCAAGAACGAAAATAATTTGAAGAAGACATGTTTTTTTGGAATCAAATTCGTGAGACTAGGAGAGAAGAAGAAAAGAAATGGAGTGAATGAAGAGGAAGAGGGGTGGCTGTATTTATAGATGAAATTGTCCCGGCATACTGAGGAAATTTCGAGGAAATTTCGAGGGAAACAGCCATCTCCTCGAAATTTCCTCGAAATAGTTTAAATCCCCAACGGCTCTCCCAACGGCTCTCTAACGGCTACAAGATGTCGTCGAAATATTAGAAATATCCGTCGATTGTTTCCGACGACCCTGGTTTCCTCGGTATTCCCTCGAAAAATACCGAGGAAGTTGGTCTTCCTCGAAATTTCCTCAAAAAATAGTGAGGAAATTTCGAGGAAACCCCATTTCTTGGTTTCCTCGGTATTTTCTCGATATGTTGTCAGAAATTTTCGAGGAACTCATTTTCCCTCGGTATTTCCCTCAGAATCTGCGTGTTTTCTTGTAGTGCTTTGTCAACTAATTACTGAATATTTGTGTCATGAACTGAATATTTAAGAGACAACTCAAAGTCCTACCAATAATCTACAAATTTTAAAAAGTCTTTAGTTTTGTCCCTAAACATAAAAGTACTATTATAATATGCTAAGGGTTTTTTTTATGGTTCCTCCAATAATGATGCTCTAAGCAGCGTGCAGCAAAGTCGCCAGATGTAAAGTTAATGCGAAGTTGATTTATTTACATCAAGAAAAGTAAATGACAGAAAAAGTTAAACCTTGAAAGGTAAATTTGTTCCTTTTTTCTTTACTTGAATAGGTTATTCTTATAATGTTTGGGTAACCTTTATCTTAGATATAAAAAGAGAGAAAGTCACACTTACACACACGTTTTAGATTCCAATATTGGATTGTAATATCTCTCTAAAATTGTCAAAATATCTATTCTCATGATTTAACATCAAAGACTTGAAGTTGCAACTGCACGTGTTATTTAATTACCTCATTCTTAGAAATTGCAACTGTTGTTTTAACTTCCTAGAAGCTTGAAAGTGATTCTTAATGGGACATCACTACTCAAGCCCTAGCACTTGAAGTCGTGTTACATTTTTTCGACGCCAAAATCATATTGTAGCAGGCATTTTGCTTGTTAGCTGTCTTATTATACAGTCATCAGGTTTTGGTGGTTACTTTTCTTTTTCCAGATATTTAAATTTTCTCCTTTTTATTTTTGGAGTAAGACTATATGTTTGGGATTTAGTAGATAAGAAAGAGTCTTGTCTCATGTGATATCTCCATTTATCTTCATCTTGAGGGGAAGGATTAGTACCATAAACTTGGGTTTATGAATGCTTATCGTTTACAGTAGTGTAATAACTGGTAGGTCTTACCAGGAGTGGGAGTAGTCAAATATTTTGGATACTTGATGAGATAACACAATAGAAAATATTTTATTTTGGTATTCACAATAAAAACAGAATCCTATTCATACTACTTCCACTAAAAAGCTTTTATATGTTGGATACGAGATCAATCAATACTTGATATATTGGAGAAGACACCAAAGCTTTGTTGTTGCAGTTTCTTCCAGTTGTATATTTTGAGGGTGTCTGAATTTAAACAGTGACGTATAAATTTAAAGGAGACATAATTGTTTAAAGAACAAAACGGCGTTTACTTTATCTTTAAAAAAAAGTTGTGTTACAAACTCACAATAAATGATTTTTTTTTCTTCAACTTTCATCACATCTCTATCGCAATTTGATTCATTACTTGTTGTAAACAGCCGTCGTTTAGGTTAGAAGAAGAATAGAGAAGAAAAACGCATTGAGGCAAATACCCGTTTAGGGTTTCTTATTAATGATGTGATAATAATTTACAAACCCTTAGACCCATATTTATACAGCTTCAAAAACCCGATTTCCTTTTTTAATAGAAATAGTAATTTTCTTAAAATCGAAAAGGCATACCGTACCTGATTCCTACGTCCGATCCACGAGTGCTGGGCATTTTACTGGTACAACAGAGATTTAAGACACACAGATGCAACATTACTCCATTCTGTAATCATCGCGTGTATTACGAGAAGTAAAGAAATGAATGTCATGCTACAGATAAAAGTTTTAAGAAGAAATTAAAGATAAGAACGAAGGCGTTTACAAATAGTAATGATGTAAAAAAAATAGAACACAAGAAGATGTGGGCATCCGAGTATAAAGACTTGGACAAGTTTGACTTTGACCTTTGCCTAACTTCCATTTGTGTGATGGTTACGTCTACTGCACACAACAGTTAGCCAAAACTATATCCAATCTCCTCTCCCCTCATCTCATCTACCATTAATTAAAGTTTAATATAATAATTTATAATAATTAGCATCGCAAAAATTGAGTTGATTCATTGCTTACCAAAGTTCACAGTATTTCTCCATTATTAACACCACGTAGTTCATTTTAATCGTTTTTGTTAAAGAATGTTAATCGAAGACATTAACACACCTTTTCTTTTGTCATGTTTGCTTAGATCATAGTACGTACTCTTTTCTATAACTTATTTGCTTATTTTGAGCCATATCTATACAATCACTATTTTTCAAAACTAAAAGCATCTCCAATTTTTTTCTAAAAATGAAATAGTTCTATTACAAAAATATGTTAACAAAACTCATCTCTATAATAGAGTTCATCTATTGTAAAAGAAAACTAAAATTTGATCTTCGCATTCACGCAGATTTAATTCTTTTTATAGATTGTTTAATGATATTTTTAAATATATAGTAATTTATGTTTTAATTTCATGTTTTTATTGCATTAGTATAACGCAAACAATAAATACATATAAAATAAATGATCTAGTCTAATGAAATGAAATTACGAAAGTGTATTTGATTGGTTAATGAGGAAAAACCAAAGAAGGCATAGATCTATTAATCACGCGTGTGGCGTGGGCATGTGCGTGCGTAAGCGTAAGCAATAGATCATCCCAAAGTCCAATTTTTTATAATAAAAATAATAATACTAAGTCCACAGTTTTAATAGTTTAGAAAATATATTTATTATGAAAACCTTGGTGAAATCTGAAGCGAGGTTGAGGAGAGCAAACACACCTCCTATTCATTAGGGTTGCCTACTGATATGATCTCCTTTTTCTCATTCATCTGATGAATTGCTTAGTAAGTTACTTATAAAAAAAAATTCTTGGTAAGTTTCAGAAGTTAATAACAGTATAGAACAATAATAAGTATAATTATAATAATAAGCCGATTAATGAAAGCAGATAAATAACATAGAGTTTCAAAGTATTTCAAGAGAGAAGTGGTCCAAATAAAGGAGATAAATCAGTTAAACTCTAACAATTCTTTTGGGCAGTCTTTGAGTTTATGTGGATCTCAATTTAATAACAAAAGCCACTGATTGCTACTTGAGGGGGACTGCATATGAGTAAGATTGATAACTTTTAAAGTTTTCTTCATACCATACTTAAATCATTATTTTGTTAATTTTTAATTATTATTTATTAAAAAGCAATTTTATTATTAATCTAAATTTAAGTGTTGTGTTTGCAAACTAAATTTTGTATGTCAAGATTCAAGAATATTGTATTTGTATCCAGATTCGATACTGTATAGAAAACGGAAAAAAAAAATCATATAAAAATAGGATTGAGAGTGCAATGATAATGGGAGAGAGGCGGGTTTTGGGTACAAACAAAGGTACAAAATCTCAAGATGAAGGCAAAGGAAGAGAGCAAATGTGGGCACCATAATCCTGTGGTCGACGACCAAACCCATTTCAATGTGCGCCACGTAGATTATTGCGGGTGCATGATCTCAGCATGAAGTGTCATCATCACTATACCTCGAGATCCTCCTCCTCGACCTTGAATGCAATAGCCATTATTTTGGTTTGTAGCTAAGTTTTGTCGTTGGCGTAAACTGTGGACTTCGTTAATAAAATAGAAAACTGATCGTTTAAAAACGTAGATACAAAGGCCCTAAACAATCAACACTATGACTGACATTTGCTGGTTGATGATTTACATATTCAAAAATAAAGTGTGTTATATTGTGTTCTTATTCCGTAAGAAGTTAGCATATTAGGTGAACTGTATATAGCGCAATCCTTAAAAAGCTAATTTTATGATTGACATTTGCTGTGTTTTTCTGAAAAAGATATATAAATGTGTATTTCCTTTTCCTTTTACCAAAAGTTAAATGTAACGTAAACATGATAATTTGTTTCGTAGATGTTAATGGGAAAGCAAGAGAATAAACGACGTCAAAAAAAAGCAAGAGAATAAACAAGAAAAAAAATACAAAATTTGTTTTTTGAACTGAAATATATATTATATTTGATCATACATAAATTGAATCTCCGTCTTATATACAAAAATTTAAAGTATCTTTTATATTTTTAATGCTTAAACTTGATCATGATTTTTCTTCGTTAATTCAGTTTATTAGATAGATAAACTAATCTAGCCTTATATATTTTTGGGTGAACTTCCAAAACAATACTCCTTTACTTCATGTAATAATTTAACTGAGATCACCACAATAATTGGCAAGCTATCTAGGGAAGAACCCAAAGACAAATGTGGTCTGACTTGACATGCTCCCATTAACTAATTGTTGCCACGAGAGAAAAAAAATGTAACAAATAATTACGATCTTAAGTGGTAAAAGCCGACGTATGGAAAGAAATTTTTTGTCTGCGCCACACGACCTTATACTCAGCCACAATTTGGAGATATATACTGTATGTATACACTGTATACTAAATACTATGATTTGTTTTATTTAACTTTACTTTAATTTGGTCATATACTTCTCTTCAGAATAATTATAATTCAACATAAAAATCGTTATAAAGTAATACAAATAGAAAGAAGAAATAAGAAGTGGATAAGAATCTTCTTCTTAGAGGCCAAGAAGTTACCCTTTTGCGTGGAAGTATGAAAGTATCCAACCCTGCACACTTCTCGTCTCAACCCCGCCTCTTTCTCCTTTTTAGTCATTAAAATTAGTGCTGGGCAAAAAATCCGAACCCGAAAAATCGAACTAAATCTGATCCGAAAAATTAGCACCGAACCTGAACCAAAATTGATTAAATATCCGAATGGGTTCAAAATTTTGGTATTTAAAAAACCGAAACCGAACCCGATCCGAACCGAAGTATTTCGAGTACCCGAATGTATCCGAAATAGATTTATATACTTAAATATATAAATTATTTTTAGATATAATGTATATTAAAAACATTCAAAATATATAAGATACCTTTAAATTTTCTAAAATACTCGAAAAATATATGAAAATAGTAAAAAGTAAATGTTTAAAATAGCTAAAGTATACTAAAAACACCAAAAATAGTTAAATATATATTGATTCTCTATCCAAATATTCAAAGAAAACCAATATATATGTTAAATTTAGGTATTTTAATATATTTGTTATTAAAACTTATATGTAATATATTATCTTTCTTATAGATTTTGAAAATTTAAAGTATATAATGAATTTTAAAATTTTAAAAATAATTTGAATGGGTTATCCGAACCCCAACCGAACCCGCAAAGATCCGAACCGAACCCGAACCGACATTTATAAATACCCGAATGGAGCTGAAATTTTTGACCCCGAAAACCCGAAATTCGAATGGACTGAACCGAAACCCGAATGGGTACCCGAACGTCCACCCCTAATTAAAATATTAACTAAAGTAATGAATTCCACATGTGTAATCTTTTGTTCACTCATTTTCCATATTGCAAAGAATCAGATAGATAATCCGTTGTACAAAGTTCCAAGGTCTTTGTAATTTATATATGCTTAGTTACTAGAAAGCATATACACAGAAATTTTGTTTTAGGAATAAATTAAAAGCAAAAGTAGAAAGAAATACAGCAGCCGAAATTGTAAGATCCACTTAAGCCGACGACTTCTCTGAAAATTAGCTTTCAAATGCCCCATTTGACATCGATTATTCATATCCTTTTTAGTTCCATTGCACTTACTTACTATGTACCATCATTCTATTTTGTTTGTTTTCCTTTTATCATTTGTAATTACATCTTTCTAAATAGTATTAATTAATGGTGTTAATTTAATATGTGTGAGAAAGTGAATGAAGAAGCCATATGTAAAAAAATTATATGACGTCCTAATCACACTTTCTGCTTTATCTTCTTTTTTCTCTCCTATAAATACAACAATTTCTTTCACACACTTCCCCTGGTTCCACATTAACTTCTCTATATATCTACTCTCTCCATAATAATCTTCTTCTAAACACACGCAATCACATAACTAGTACTGAGATCAATATCGTTATCAATGAATCTACCACCAGGGTTCAGGTTTTTTCCAACAGACGAAGAGCTCGTCGTCCACTTTCTCAACCGCAAAGCTTCACTCTTGCCTTGTCATCCTGACGTCATCCCCGACCTTGATCTTTACCCTCACGACCCTTGGGACCTTCCCGGTATATATACCCCCAAATATCTCTCCATATGTTTCATGCAACATATACGTTCATATTTGACTCTTATCTATATATGCATGCATGTAATTAGAGTGTGTATCATGTAAGTTATATATATAGTTGACAATATATACTTGTGTGTGTGATACTCTAAATTAAAAGACAGATTGATTGTTGTCACCAACTTAAGTAACCTATCTTTTTTTTAGCAGTATACTTTTGGTTGTTTGCTCTTTTTAAGGATTGTTTTTGTTTCCAAAATCTTAGAATTCACAAAAACACTAATATATAGAGCCAATCTCTACCTAATAAATATCCTTTTTATTCTCTTGGAAGGAATATTTTTATTGGTTAAGCATAATAATTTTGCTTTCTTCATAGTCATACATGTGCACATATATCAATCATTCGATCTCATGATACACACACACAATCAATCATATACAAATATTACGTACACACACACACCAAACACATGTACGTAGACATAAATACAATCAAACACACATGCTCTGGACATTTTATCTTACACTAACTTTGTTAGACTATATTTCAATCCATATTGTTTGGTGATGGACCATATAGTTAAGCAGGCATACAGTATAATAGATAAACCCATAGTTTATCACCATAACACAATGATAAACCTGATCTGGATAGTAAAAAAAAAGTTTCATACAATTGATCTCGAGTTTGATCCAAAAGAAAATGATCTCGAGTTTTTCCAAGTTCGAGATTATATAGTATTTGTTAATTAACTAAACTAATTTGCATATGTATAATTATAGGGAAAGCATTGCAAGAAGGGAGGCAATGGTACTTCTATAGTAGAAAGACACAAGAAAGACTGACAAGCAATGGGTATTGGGGATCAATGGGAATAGACGAGCCAATCTTCACAAGCTCCACACACAAGAAAGTTGGCATCAAAAAGTATCTAACGTTCTATCTCGGAGATTCTCAGACTAACTGGGTCATGCAAGAATATTCCCTCCCAGATTCCTCTAGTCGATCTTCTAAGAGATCAAACCGTGGTTCTACTAGTTCTACACATAAACCCGTAAATACCTATTTTGTCTCAAGACTACTTATTAACTCTGTAACTTAAAGTTTACGTTTCAGTCGTTATTCTTCAAAAAAAAAGATGGTTTACGTTTTCTGAAACCAAAATTACAATTTGACTTCCACGTACGTACGTGGCTTGGATTGTTTTGTGTTCAGGACTATAGCAAGTGGGTGATATGCAGAGTGTATGAACAAAACTGCAGCGAGGAAGAGGATGATGATGGGGCAGAACTCTCATGTTTGGATGAAGTGTTCTTATCTTTAGATGATCTCGACGAAGTAAGCTTACCGTAATAAAGATAAAAGCACCCAAAAAGAAAAGGTTTAGTGGGAAATTATTTCTATAATCTCTGTAGCGTAAAAGGAAAAGGAGAATGACATCATTCTTACAAGTTATATGTTGTAAGATTAACCATCTCCAATTTGCAAGAAAACAGAAGCAAAAAAAGGAAGAATCTCTAGTCATGTTGTATTTTTTTTACATTCCCTTCAAATATATCCTTTTAATACTGATTAATTATTTATGTTTAAACTATTTAAAACTCTACATACTGTAATCTAATTAAAGCGGCGAGCCAAAATTTGTGTGTATATATCTGATTTGAATAATAGCTATCCATAAAACAACCACAAACTATAAACCAATGAAACAATATCATAAAAATAATAGTTTATACTCAATTCAATCATTACCCTAAAATTATTGTAGGTTTCCCAATTAACTTGTAAATTAAACATACCTATTCTCTTTGCCTACTATACCTAAGATTAGGAGGAAAACCACATCTACTAGTCTGGGATAGAACTGCAGCCTACTTCTCCTTCTTTGGACAATATCAACTAAAATATATTTTATTGGTAGAAACGGATTAGAGTTTTGACTAACAAGATCCAGCACATTTGAACGCTTTTATATAAGAAATGAAAATAATGATTATGTTACCACTGGATGCATGCAGATGGGACTTCAAAATGTTGGTGAATAATAATGGAGAAATGCTAATAGTGTGTTTAAAAAGTTATAGAGACCACACTAATTTTTTTTTTATTGTTCTTTCTTTCTTGAAAGTTTATATGATTTCTAATTCAACTCAACAAACGAACCAACAAATAATAATAGTATTTCTCTATTTCTTTTAGATGGAAGAGGCAGGTAGCTTGGAGAACAATGTTTTTAATAATAAGTCATAGAGCCCTAAGATTTAGAGGTATATTATATGTTGGGATCAGAATCATCAGATTGCATTTGACTTTGGTATTCTTTTAATTTATAACAAAAATATTGAGAAGTATTGTCTTTGAACTTTGAAATAAGATATGAGGAATTTATAGGGAACTTTTGAGAAAATAGTGAGAGAATTCTCTTTTTATGAGACAGTCCTAAGCTTTAGAAGACAAGAAACTGGCCAGAATAAAGAATACATAATTTAAATAATATAAGCATGTTCTGTTGAAGTACATAATTTTTCAGGTATGACCTCTACATTTTATATACGTGTGGCTTAAACCTGACCGGTCTATGGTAGTAGGATTGGTGTTTTGTTAATTATTTATAAGAATTTGGCAATCGAGAGCCTTTTGCTCCAAGTTATAGTACTCTCTCTATAGATGTTTGATTGGTTTTAGTAGTTGTCTTGTGTCGCCGAGCCAAGCAACATTTTCTTTCCATATCTATTATATAATTTAATTTTCTATTTTCTTTTATGGGTGCTTGCTTAGCAAGCACTGACTCATGTATGATGCAAGCACCTTGCACACATATTAATGATAAGAAACACAAAAATTGAAAGGACAAAAATTTGAAGTGGTGCAAACATTAGGATAGGAATTAAATCATTGTAGTTTTAAGGGATGGTTATAGAAACTTTCATGGTTCTGCTGAGTTAGATACTCATAATCATAAATCCAGATAATTTCAGTGGTAAGAAGTAGGTAAACCATGTACCTATGAGCTTTCTAACAAAAAAAAAGATTTCCTCTACTTAGCCTAAACCAATTCGAAATTAAGCATTTGATTCACTTAAACTTAGGAATGCAGAAAAGCAAACCAAACCAAACATAACAAAGCATCCATTTATTAATTCCATTGAACAAATCAATAACAACACTTCCTACACTACATTGCAAAATTCCAAATTAATAATCAAATAAACAAGTTCTAGCCATCGACTAGATGGTCAAGACTCATTACAAGACCATACAAAAAAAACACAAGACCCATGAATATACAAAAGGACCAAAGAGACAAGGAATAATACTATACATATTACATAAGCTTTTTGGTGTGTCTCTCTCTCACCAATAGAGAAAAGCTTTCAAGTTCCATCAATGGAGAGTCTGCTTCAAGCTTCCATTAAGCAGAGACATTAGCCCCCCTCCATGAACTCTCTCCTCCGGAATCATAAAGTCAAAGACATTCCTCCCGCTCCTGTTATTGTTTGATTCTGTTTCTAGTCTTTCAGTGTTTGAGAAGCTTAAGGACTTCATTGATGGAGGCACAAGAACCTGCATTGGTATCATCTGCATCCGTCTTTGCTCAATGGACTCTGTGCAGTCAGAGACCGCACTAACTCCAGCCTGAGAATGATCAGTGGTAGTAGTGGTGGTTTGAGAAGAGGTAGAGACAACAAGACCACGGAAAAGTCCTGGCCCTATCAAACCAATCTTGCTTCCACCTTTGTCCTGACACATACTATTATGAGCAGCACATAAACCACTCTTTCCTCTAGCAAACTTCTCGCAGTTACCTCCCCAAGAACACCGTTTGCCACCTCCATGAGCCTTGCAAAAATCAGTACTACCTTGCGCACTCTTCTCACACCCAATAGACTTACACCGTTTCCCACCTCCATGCTTCACACAACAATCAGTCCTCCCACGAGCGCTCTTAGTGCACCCCGCCACAACACATCTCTTCCCACCACCGTGAGCTACACAGAAACTCGTCCCACCATGCACGCTCTTAGGGCATATCCCACCTCCATCAAACATACAACGTTTCCCTCCACCGTGTGCTTTACACAGAGGAGTACTACCTTCAGCTCCTTTAGTACATCCAGCGAATATGCAACGCTTCCCACCACCATGAGCTTTGCAGTAGTTCGTACTCCCTTGAGCACCTTTTGTACACCCTGGAGACTGACAACGCCTCCCACCACCATGCGATATACAAAGACCAGCTTGTCCCTCAGCGCTTCTTGTGCATCCTTCAACTCTACACCTCTTACCACCACCGTGCTTTATGCATAGCCCTGACTTGCCACGTGCAGCCTTAGCGCATCCCTCAGGAAAGCCACACCTTCTTCCACCTCCGTGAGATATACAGTAATCTGTTTTGCCCTCGGCGCTCTTTGTGCACCCCAAGTGCTGGCATCTCTTTCCTCCACCATGTGCTTTGCAGAAGGTTGTTTTGCTCTCAGCACCTTTGTTGCAACCTGCCTTTTGGCATCTCTGCCCACCTCCATGGCCAATGCAGAGCCCTGACGCTCCTCTAGCTCCTTTGGCACATCCCATGAACTTGCATTTCTTTGGGTTGGTCGTCCTGTGCTGAGTCCTGTCAGAGAAAGCAGCTCCTATGGAGAACTCTGACTCATCAACTCCAAAGTTAGTACTACACTCTTGCATTCTTAAAGGTCTTCTAAGGGATGACATATAGCCACCTGAACGCTTTGTAGAGGTAGAACCTTCATCAGCTTGGGAGACGTTAGTGTCTGTATACGTCAACAAGGAACAATCAAGTCCGCTGAAACTGTCCATGGTCAGTGCAGGAAGGCCGAGCTGTAGAATGGAGTCACCACCTGATGAGAGTTCCTGAACAGTCCCGGATGAAGCTGAGACTTTGTTGTTATTGTCATTAACCCTTACACTGTAATAATACGAGGGTGGTGTTGGACCTAAACCGAGAACCAAACCGCAACCCCCATCAGGACAGTTGGAAACATCATAACAAAGCTTATGGTTGTGGTGCGAGTTGCTTCCAAGGCATTTCAAGCTGAGAGAAGTATCACCAAAACGAGCCACACTCTCGTTCAAATCCATGTTGAAGAAGAAGGGAAGGGATGCACAGTAGAATACTTAGAATAATAACTCGTAAAGCTATAAACATAAAATCAACTTGAGATATAAACATCTCCCACCACTAACAAACCCCCATGTGTCTGCCCTGTCCATCTTCAAGATAAGAAGAGCAAAAACCTTTCTGCAACAAGTTACAATATCTATGTCAGTAACAATGACATGAGAGAAATAATTAAAAAAAAAAAGAACAGATTAGAGTCAATAGTAAAAAAAAAACTGCAGTTAAGAGATTAAAAAGTACAGAGCAATAATTGGGTATAACAACTGTGTCTGAAAAGGACTAAGTACCAACCAAAAAATGACTTATGGTTAAAAAGTGAAACGTGAGGTTACATCTTTCTTTTGCTAAAAAATAAATTTTCAAAACTAGAGATTTCCCAAGAAAAACAGAATGAAAGAAAGGGAAAAGATAAGCAGGGCTGGTTCTGAGCATATAGCCCCCCTTCTCAGCATTAATCTATAGCTTTTACTAAATCCTCTACAGCTATCAAAAAATCAAAATGTTAGAGGCGGATAAGATTGGTTTTTAGAGTAGTATAAAGTAAAACTCAATAACTTGTATCAAAACCTTGATAGTCAACGTCTTTATTATAAATGATGGACAACAATATCTCATAATTTCTAATGTAGATGAAAGATCCAAACACAAATAACAAGATCTAAGGTAATATTTTGTTTATAAAGAAAATTAAAGAAAAAGAAACACCATGGAGTCAACAAGATTCCGATATCTATAATATCAAAAAGTTTGTTAACTTGAAGAATTAAATGCACAAAAACATAAAGAATCTAAGATAATCAGTTCAATTATTAGGAAACCATACTACTATAAAAAGTTATCAGCTTGAAGGTGAGAGAACATAACTCAATTTCAGACACAACAGATAAGCCTAAGATGTTAAGACAATTACAGAAACATTTAAAGTAATAAATTCAGGAAACAAACCATGCATTTTGATTCATCATTCAGTACTTTGATCAATCACTAATAAAAGTAACAAAAATTACTAAAAGAAGAAATAAAAACCTGATGGATCTGAGAGACAAGAGAGAGAGATTCGGTAAGCAAAGAGAAAAAAAAGGAAACGTTGGAAACTGAGACTCTCCTCGTCTCAAAATCTAGGTAAGAGCAAGAAGGAGAAGAAACAAAAAAGACTGAACACAGGTGTCTAAATATTATCGGTCTTTAGAAGAAAGAGAATAGTTGAGATATTATTATGAGCGTGGACGGCTCAGGTCCTTCTCGTTAATAACCCGCGAGAAAGAGAGCATTAAATTTACCTGATATGCCCTTTGTAACCGTCGCTAGTAACGGTTCTGATTGGATGAGACAGTGCTCTATTTTGGGAAATCAATTAAATTTGCTTTTCGATGAAAACGACGCCGTTATAGGGCTAAAAGTCTTATATACCCCCTTGCTGTCCGTTTGATTTCGAGTGGTAGTGTTGTTCCGACAAGTCACTTCTGATTTAAAATGGAAACCCATTATCGTCTTAACGCGACAAAACTGATTCCTTTCCAAAGTTTTATGACGTCATCTTAATATAATGAAAACTGGAGTTTTTTATTTATTTATTGATAATGATATATCAGCTGACTGAGTATTACGAACTTAATGAAGTTTATTATTTTCTGTTATTTTATATGTGGATGTATTTATATATAAGATAAAAAACAATATTTTCTCATGCCAGAAATATGGAGTAACAAATAGAATTAGCTGGCATCATGAAACCTAACATTATTGAATTTTTAATTAGATTCCACTATCCAAATGCGAAGCACTTGTAGCATAAAGCTGCTAATGATTCTATCCTTTTATTTTATGATTGAACTTACATAGATCTATGTCTAGATCTGTACGTTCAAATGGTCAGTTTCTATTTAAACATAAGACATTTTAATCAAAACATTATTTATAAATTTATGTGTATATATACATAAATAGTAAAAACAAAAACAAACAAACACACAAAAAGGCTATGTTTATAATTTTTTTTAAACATACTTATAGTTTTCTTACGCCTTTTTGTTCACAGATCTCTAATGATGTCTGATTAAACATTACTATAACTTTTCCTTCAAATACAAGAAAGCAAAAACATATTAAAACTGATGTACACAAATGCAAAAATTTCGTTTGAAATAACCCAACATCTAATTGATTAATGGGACGAAAATGCAAGATGTGCGTCGCTGAGAGTGAGAACAAGTATGAACGACTTATTTATATTTTAGTGCGGTCTATGCTTTTTATTTGCTTTTTTAATACTATTGATTTCATTTTTGTCGTGATAGGGAATTGTCTCAGCCATATACAAGAAGACTATTTAATAAGAAAAGAAATTTGATTTTTATGTTGTTCCAAGAGGCAATTCCGATTACGTCAGCCAATTAGGTTCCTTGCAGAGTGGAAGAATCTAATTATTTATTTAGAGGAAAAGTACAAAATGAAATAAAATAAAAGGAATCTTATTATTTTATTGTTTAAGTTGATAACGTCAGCCTCGGCCTCAACTCTCCACGCGAACGGCTGACGTTGCCAATATTTTATACCTTTTATACTTTATATTATGTTACAATTATAAAAATCTGGTAAACAATGTTATGTGGAAACAAGAAAGCCTTGTTGTATTACTTTGAGACAACGTCTAGGTTTTGACTTCATGAATAGAGTTTTAAGAGGTCGTTCGCCTGCAGAACATCTTTTACTTCAGAGAGTTTGTTAACTGTCCTTAAGCCAAAAAGGGTTTGTTTACTGTTGTAAAACCGCTAAGAATCCTAGATGGATCTTACAAAATTGTAATTGATTCTAAACAAACAACACTAGGCCCAAGGCTGGCCCAAGCCATCAACCTTATCTATCTTTATTAAAATAGGAAACAAATTGTCCTTAAGCCAAAAAGGGTTTGTTTACTGTTGTAAAACCGCTAAGAATCCTAGATGGATCTTACAAAATTGTAATTGATTCTAAACAAACAACACTAGGCCCAAGGCTGGCCCAAGCCATCAACCTTATCTATCTTTATTAAAATAGGAACATTACAAATTTTTCTAGATGGATTTTTAAAGATGGAACTCATATATTTAAATTAAATGACTCATTCTTTATATATAATATGTATCATAGTCTAATTTTGCATTGATGTATTTCTTTAAATACAGTTTTTCTTTTTGTCTATATTTCATATATGATTTTTACATTTATTACATGTCGATTTAAATAAGATATATACTAAGAATACTAAAAATACTAATCGTTCTATAATTACCCTATACAATTCATTTTAAATTGATCAGTATACTTTCATTGGCCATATTAATTTATTAGTACGAATAACATTAGGTAGATAAGTCATAGACACATACATAAAGATATGACTATTCTTATAACTACGTTGGACCTAATCTACTTTCTAAAACAAATAACACATAGCTTCATATATTGTATAGAATATAGTAATATTGTATAATATTATACTTATACAATAATACTAAAAACAAACCAAACTGAAATATAATATATATCGAAAATGCTTTGAACCATTACACACAAAATATATTGGACCTCGGAGATAAAATTCACTTTGAAATTACATAATAATTATTTTAAAAAATTAAATTTCGTAATGTACAAAAAACATAAGTTTTATATAAAATTTTGTGTTACAATAAAAAGACACAACTCACGCTTGCAAAATGTTATTTTTACATACGAAAGACAGTTTTGATATTGTTCTTTAAACACAAAATTAAATTATACAAACTCGATACTACATAAAACTAAACAATATAGAATACATTTTAAAAATAAAACCCGTGTGGGTGTGCATATGTTTATATAATATATAAATATATTATGTTACACATATTTTCATATAAATAATACCCCAATGTAAGTTTTGTATGATAAATATTGAAAATACAAAAATATATAACACTATATATTTTAAATAATACAGAAAAAATCTACTTTACGTTATTTTAAAATTTAAAAATCAAATTTAGTAATTAAACACATTGCTTATTTAAACACATTAGTACACATTGTTATTTATCAAAATTTTATATTAATACACATTGGCAATCATGTATAACATTTAGTAAAAATAAAGATAAAAAAAAAATGACTCCCGCTCGACCAGTTTTCTATTAACACTAGAAGTATGATTGATTTTTGTTTGTTTTGTGAATTACCAAAGTCAATATAGGAACCGTGATTCTTGAAAACTAGACGTAAATTTTTAATTTCTTTAAGCTCAAAATTTCAAAGCTGCATAGTTTAGTAGGATGCTAATAATATGGTCACAGGCCTGTTGGCTTATAAAAAAATTTCGGTTTAAAATCTCTAATAATAAGATTGTGTAAAGCTCCTCTTAAACAATTCGAAGTCTAAATTTCTCAATGCTAAAAAACTCTCTCTAGACAAATCAAGATCCCACAAGCCCTTTGAACCGAGCGTACGACATTATGAATACCAACGAGATCACACAAATTGCCCCCGTCACGATACAAACCTGCAACAACAAAACCGATTTTAGGTTAACCCCGAGAACTTTTTTCTTCTATATCAAGCAAATGGAGATTTGGTTATATACCCATTTGAACATGTATCCGTGGTTATCGTTCCACGTGTATGGAATGTTCATCCCGAAAATTCCAGCGACTAGAGAGTAAAATGCTGAGCAAACGGTTCCAGAACTTAACACAACCTCCAACTGCAAGATTTTTTTGAAGATGATCAAGAAGAGAAACTCAGGAGGATGACAGAAAGAAACACTTCAGCTTTCAACGTTCACTTACCTTAATCAGCTCATTACGATGATTGTCCATCTGCAAAACCATAAAACCAATGATATAGGCTTTATTAGACAATGATATTATGATTATTAAGATTTCAAGAACATAATTAAAAATGGTTACCTGAATGTTAATGTAATCATCCGTATCATCGATATACTCACGTAGCTGAGTCAAATAAATTGGGAGTTAGAAGAACAATTTTTTAAAATCAACAAAAAGAAAAATTATGCTGCAAATAACAAGAAAAGAAGAAGCAAGAAGATAACCGTTGTTAATTTGTTAAAAGTGCTGTCGATTTGCATGAAGTATGCCTGTAAAGGATATCGAAACATATGTTTTAGACTTCACTTGTGAATGGAAGATAAGTAGATAAGATTAAACAAATAATTTGTGCAATAAGAACGAACCTCGAGCAACATTTCAAGTTGTTCAATATCGTTTTCATCCTCACGAACTGTGGCTACACTAGCTTTTGAGATCTTAGAACCTATTGTTGGGGAAGTAAGATAGAAATTTGGACTACCAGCTGCTGAGGAAGCACTAGAGAGCTTCCTTGAAAGGTAAAGATCAGCCATATCATCGTCATCATCCAGCAAATGTTCAAGCTCATCTCTTACCTACAAAAGGCGGTGAAGCCTCTTAATTGTTTATTTCCATTACAAACTTTAAGAGATGAACACTGCCTCACCTTTTGAACTCGAGCTGTCAACCGAGTGGTGACACTCTTCAACTTCCGAACTCTATCCAAGTTATGGCTACTAATCTACAAGATTAATGTATAAAAACACCGTTGAAAACTGGACCACTGGTGATGCCTGGTATACTTAAACGGTGAACTACCTACCTTTGAGGCAAGCTCATCCAAAGTAGGGTAGGCAGCTGTTTCTAGCTCCGTTGTCCTTGCAGCTAAGAAGCTACACATAGCTTCCAAGAAAACTTCCAGTGCACGGAATTCAAATGGGGTTTCTATAATGCAACAGGCAGAGACATTTGAATAAACCACAAAAAAAAGGATATAAAATGTTACGAAAAGCTATAAGTCTGTAGGGGATAGTACCATCTTCTCCACCAACATCAGCATCATTTTGTGTAGCTGAACTCTCTTTCCCCTCTCCTTGACCATGTTGTGCTTTGTTTCCAACTGGTAAGCGTCTTTCAAGCTCCTTCACAACGGGGATAACATTTTCATTCGATGGATCCCGAAGCAAAACCTGTAATAAATCAAGTCATTAATACAAATATCATATAAGGTTTATCTTCATTGGCAATCATCCATCAAGAGACATTGAAGGAAAACATATTTATGCAATGCTAGACCCTAATTCTCTAAGCAATTCATGGATGAAAGCATGGATGAAACTGTGAGTCTTTCAACTAGTACTAGTAACCTATCCGAGCAGGGCGGATCGGATATTTTGAGAGCAATTAACATTTAGTAAGAATATTAATTTAATTAAAAAATCTTTCCATAATTTAAGGATGTCTATGTATATAATTTCTAAAAATTTGGAAAGGGAGACAAGGTCAAAACCCCTATAAATCTAAGTGACCGAAAAGGAAACAAATAGTAAACTAACCTCATCGGAAGTGATGATCGCCTTGATATGCTGCAACCCACCACACACATACACACACAAAAAAAAAAAAAAAAAAAAAACATAGTCACACTACGTACGAAACAACAACAAAAACAAAAGGAACAATCCTGACCTCCAAATTCAGCACAATGGCTCTCTCTCGTACGAGAATAGTGGAAGGGTAAGATAGATTCGGGTCAATAATCCTTAGATCACGAGCGTGGATCTGAACACGGTGCATGACAGCATACTTATCGACATCAAGCGCCTCGCTCTCTCCCGTCGCGTTTATAAGCACCCAGTTCCACGACGACGGTTGAGACGCCTTCTTCTTCTCCCCCGCCGCAACCACGTACCCGTTGATATGCGCCATGTCTACAAAACAGAGAGAGTCCCTCCCACCTTTTTGCTCAAGTGTTCATGCGAAGTCGACGGAGGAAACAAATAGCATAATGTATTCAGAAAAAAAAACGAAACTCCGAACTCTCTGGCTCCTTTTTCACTTAATAGATTTTGCAAATCTTTTCATGCCTATCTTTTCACATTCGTTTTGTGTGTTTGTTGGAGAGTTTTAAGAGTTTAAGACAACAAACAAAAAGGAAACGTGGTTTTTCTGTCAAGAGGTTAATACTATTTTCAAACCAAACCGGAGATAACCGAAGTAAACTGGTGATGTTGCTCATGATTTTTTTTTTTTTTGAATGATGTTGCTCATGATTAATGGTAGGTTATGCCTCTCCGGTGATTTAGCCGTACCTAACCAAAATATCCAGTTCTTTTGGGTAAAGTAAAGATAATCTCATAGTATAAAAAATATAATTATCCGGACTAGCAAACGATTTTAACAATTATCTGAATCATTCAAAACTATATTTCTTAAACTAAACAAATATATTTCAAAATCAAAAGTACATGCAGTTAGTCGAAGATCCAATCTAGATAAATACGAATCTGATAAAAATTAAATAATAATTTAAATATCTGAATGATAGGTTCTACAAAGGAATAACTATTTTGAAAGTTAATTTAAATTTTAAATATGCATTAAATAATATTTGAAATTATTTGAACTGATTTGATTTTTAATAATTATTTAGATGATTTGTTCTGAATTATGAAAATTAATATGATTTTAATTACAACAGTATAGTTTTATATTTTAATTATAAAACTACTAAAACATTTCAAAAATCATAATAAATCTCTTATATTTTATGAACAATACGTTTAAATAACACAAAATTTCCAAAATTTTAAATAAAAATTTTAATTTGAATAAATCCTACATTATTTAACAAAAAAAATGAAATGTAAAAGATTCACAATTTCCTTTTTTATTCATCTCTCCCAATTGCATAAAGCTTAATCAATAAGCATATTTATAGTTTTTTCTTTAAAATATAAAAATTTAGAATCTATAGAAATCAGATTCTAATGCTCAAAGAATGTTTCAAGTCCCCTACATGTAGAAGATGCTGACCCAAACCAATCTTCCTCTTCCCAACTTCATCAACAACGCTAAGATCCTTACAGACATCAACCTCAAACTTCACCACCGCTTCTTCCATCTTCCCCAAACGAATCTTCTCAAACCCCAAAAGATGCTTCCTCGGCGACCCGTGAACCGCCGGAGGCGTCGTGAACAAAAACACCGTGTGGATCCCTTCTCTGTCTCCACCGTTCCGTACCTTAACATGAACCTCAAACGCCGTTCCGACAGTGTTCTTTTCGCAGTGCGGTCCTAACGCGTCCAGCGACTGACATTCCGATGATCGGCAAACGTGGTTCTCTTCAAGACGGAGAGAGACAGCACGTGGAGGAGCTTTGGCTAAGCTGTGGCTGAACTTGGTGTAGCTGAGCCCATCTCCGAAGGCGTAAACTGTTTCTCCGGTGTAGAACCGGTACGTCCGACCCGGATACCCGTTTGATGTATCGGGTCTCATGTTCATGTTCGTCATCGGTACTTTCTCCACGTAGGATTGTGGATACCACGTCATCGGTAATCTTCCACCTATTAAAAAAAACAGAACTCACCGGTTATCTTCGGTTTAACCTAACGAACTTTTAATTACTGAAACAGAATTAACCGGTTATCACTGGTTTAAGCTAACGAACTTTCAAATACAAAAACAGAGTCTTACTTGGATTGTAACGGCCAAAGATGACATCAGCTATGGCGATGCCGCCAGCTTCTCCAGGATAACCAACCCATAATATTCCGGCGATCTTCGGATCGTTCTTGGCGAAGGTAATGTCGAAACCTCCACCGGACATGATAACTAGCAAGACCGGTCCTTTGGCTGCTTTAGCCACTTGGGTCACAAGGTCTTGTTGTTTCCCGGGAAGGTTCAGATCGATTCTGTCGCGGCTCTCTGCCTCGATAGACTGATCTGCACCTATAACAAGCACCGTCGCCTCAGCTTCTGCTGCTAGTTTCGTGGCGGCATCAACATCCGCCACCGCGCAAGCTACATTGGAGCAGCCTGGTAGATACGTGGTGGACACCGTCGCGGCTAATCCCTGGAGCGGTGTCGTGTATTTACACGGCGTGCCTTCGTAGTTTCCAATCATTGTTTTGGTGACATTCGCGTTCGGACCAATCACGGCTAGTGTTTTGATTGTTGTAGGAGAAAGCGGTAAGGAACCAGTGTTTTTTAATAGGACAATGCCTTGTCTTGCTGCTTCTGCGGCTAGCTCTTGATTTGAAGGCGTGCAAACGTCTTTAGGACCGAGCCCGCCGTAGATTTGCTTCTTTGGATCTCCATCGAAGAATCCTAAACGCATAAGGGTTAGAAAATTGTTCGAAATCGCTTTGTCGATAGCTGTCACGTTGACCAAACCCGCGTTAACCGCGGCTTCTGTGTGCTGACCCAGGAATGAACCACAGTTCAAGTCCAAACCTGCGTTGATAGATATAGCTGCAGCTTCCTCTGGAGTCTTGGTATAGTGCTGGTTCTTATACAACACATCTACTGAATCACAGTCCGAAACAATGTACCTATTTAAAAACAAAAACTATAAGTCAGAACCTAAACATTTTCAAATTTTACATCAAATGGGTCTTAAATTTTTAACCTACTGAACGGATCAGGTAATTACCCGTTTAACTTCCATTCACCACGGATAACACCAGAGAGGAGATCAGGATCAGCGCATGTTGGTATACCGTTAACTTTATTGTAAGAACACATAACACTCGCCACATTCCCATCAAGCACACAACTCTTGAACGGTGGTTGATATGTATCATCCATATCTTGCTGATTCACCTACTCCAACAAAAACACACAAAAAACAGTTAGTACACGCACTTAAAATGTCTTTCACCAATAAATATCAAACCCATGTCTCTGCACTTTAACAAAACAGAACATGAACCAAATTAAATGACCTAAAAGCTTGTACTAAACCGATCACAACTAACATATTGAGCTACAAGTGACCTAGTCCGAATTTAGTACAATTGAACAACTACACCGAAAACAATACTGAAATAAATTTTGTTACATCCATATCAAATCATCCATATACAGTAATAACTATAAAGCATCCAAATTTCAAACCGTAATCAAACACACTATAAATGTGACAAAACAACTAGGACAAGACACTGAAAATGTATCGTTCATTAGATTAATGGGTTTGAGTCTTTACCACGGCGTTGAAAGTGTAACGTTCTATGCCTTTCCAATTATCAACGTCGTAAGCGGTGTAGTGTTTGCAGCAGGCGGCGACTTTGAGGCGGTTAGCATCGCTGCTTTCAGTCTCTTGAAGACCCTTAACATATTCTGAAGCATACTTGCTAGAAAGCAATGGATCTTCTCCAGGAGTCTCTTGTCCTCTTCCCCATCTCGGATCTCGGAATATATTAACATTCGGTGACCAATACGTTAAACCGGCTAATCCAACATTGTACATTCCCCTGGCTTCCGTGGAGACAACCTTAGCAAATGAGTAAAAAACATTGTCATCCAAAACAGTACAAAAGAAACTATTGAAAAAGTTAACTTGTACCTTTTTTTTTTTTTTAATTTAACCTTACGAAAGAGAAAGAAAGAGAGGCGCAGTTGCATTAAAAACTAAGATATTTACATTATCCAAAAAGATTAACAAAAGCAAAAGATGAACAAAATAAATAAAGAAACAATAAAAGAATACTATAGGGTAACGCTAAAATAACATTTTATTCTAAAATAGCAAAACTAGCACACATGAAGAAGTTACCAAGATAATATAATTAAAAAGTAAAATGTTTTTATTTATTTTATATTTAAATTTATCTATTATGTATAGACTATTATTTAAGGATGGAGTTAGGGTAAAAACTTGAAATTTGGATTAACTAAAACAATTTACATTTTAATTAATGTTATTTTGAGAATTATTCTTCTTGTCTGTTATTTTTGTCATAATGCTGTTTATGTTATTTAAAGGATTTGAATGGTTGAAAATGGGAAAAAATTATTTACCTTGCCAATGGCTTGAAACAGAGATACGTTGAAAGAAGCGGCGGTGAGTATGACCTGGGGGAAGCTCGTGGCGCCGGGAACTTGGCCGGAAAAATGCGTGCCGGGTCCGATGTAAGAAACGCCGTGAAGTGCTTCTGACCACCATTCATACGTCGGAATCCCAAGCCGTGTCACGCCATTAGCTTTATTCACTAAGAACCCGATCTTTTCTTGCAACGTGAGCCTCCCGACAAGATCAGCCACTCTGGCTTCGATCTTCAAAGCGCTGTTGCAGAAACCATAAGCGGAGAGGGATGAGTTTCCGGCGACATCGCAGGCAAAAACAGGCGTGGATTGAGCGTTTGATGAAGCTGAGAAACAGAGGAAAACAAGAAACACAGATAAAACAGAGGTCGGGTCTCTCTTTCGCCTTGTTAGCGGAGAAGAAGAGCCCATTGTGTTGTGTTTCTACTCTTGGGATTATATTTTGTGTTTTGGTTTAGTGATACTATTTATAAACTAACAAGCTAGAACGCTCACTGAAGAATATGTGATCTTTATAAATAATTGAGGATTGTATTATTACTCTTTTATAATTTGAATATTGTATTCTACCTATTATATTTGAGAACATGAGGTTCTTGACGTAGAATGATACCATACCACGAACGATATTCGAGGAAATAAACAATGATACCATACGGTGTATAATATATACCTTTGTTCTTTCATCTTTTAAAAACTTATTTTACTTAATGATTTAATAGTTTTTAATAAAATTATAGATATAAAGAAGAAAAAAAAAGCATGCGAGTGGGCTTTAGCTTTAACTTTTATACATATACATGAGTGCAGATTGAATATTCAACCCGGACGAGTTAGTCCAGTGGTACTCCGAGGCTTCGGCTGAGGGAACGCGGGTTCGAAACTCGGGCGGGGAGGCGTGTCCAGGGTCTTAACCGGTACAGACGCAGGCTGGCGCCGTGCCTAGGTGGTGGGTCCCGAAGGGGCCAACACCTGGTTAAAAAAAAAAAAAAAAAAGATTGAATATTCAACGTACAGTATAAAATTAACTTTTAGGTATAAATTAAATGTACGTATATATATTCTTTTGAGTATACAATGTTTCAGGCGACCCCATATCAACTTTTGATTTATGCTTTTTCAAAACCACGAAAGATTTGGTTTCTAGTCAGTGTATTCTTCAGGTCCAAAAGCATAATGGATATTTAAAAAGGAAGGGGACAATATTATCTGTTAACTGATGAGTTGGTTGTGTTTGGTTTATACTGATACATATTTTCAAAATACGTTAATTTTTGACTTCTTTAGCTTAAATTCGATTTTACGACTATGTATTAATTATTTTAAAATTATTTACATGCTGTCATATATTCATTAATCAATGGTCAATGGTTTACGATGGAAAAAAATATAATTTTCTGAAAGGATGAGAAAAAGAAATCATAGATCCCAATAAGCAAGAGTGTTTGGTAGTGACCCGTGATGGTGTCGTATTACTCATCAAATGGTAGATTTTGTCGAGCTTCAAACTGCAAGTTGCGTTCTTTTGTCTCGAGTCCGTGAATCTTAATGGTTTCCGCAGTTGTTTTTACTTACGTGACAGGCTGCCACTTCGAGGTTCTCTCTTACGCGTGACTTACTAGCATTATATCACTTCATGTACATCAAAACTAGTTTATAAAGCGGTTTATATATTTTCGTAAATTATGATTAAAGATAGCTTGGCAATATTTCCAAAATATCCCAACTAAATCCAACTAGCTATGAAGTTGTTTTGATTCGTAACATATGATAAAGACAATGTTTCAATTTTTAAAAAAAGAAATAAAAAGAAGCACCACTGGATTTAACTTTACGTATATATGAGTATGAGTATTATGTACATGGTATTGTCATTTGAGTAGTATATATACCGAGTTTCTGTAAACGCGTTTCTTGTCATTGACAACATTCACCAAAAGATTTTCTATTAAAAATTAGCTCTACTCCCCAACGAAAAAGAGGCAAAATTTCAAAAGATATTAGATGATTTCATTTGGTTTTTGCAAGATATCTATCAACTATATAGGCCATTGAACCACATCAACATCCAATGCATGTGTGTTTGGAACAAAATGTTGCAAGTTGCAAATATATACTATCACATGTACGAACAAATAGTTAATGACTTGGGATAGTGACCCTTTACATAAACATATGTATAAACTCACAGGTACACCTACATATATAACAAGTGATTATATAAAAAAAGAAGACGAAGAAGATAGTTCTAAAAAAGGTAAAGACGAAGAAATTATTAGATTAGGTTGTTAAATTTGCATTGCATAGGACACATGCTTCACTTACAAGTAACAGAAATATCTACACAATTTAATTCATAAAGATAATGATTGCTAATTGCCTGCAGCTATAAATTATTGTTGTGTACGGGAAAGCAGGAGGTATGAGCTCAATTACTATTAGTGTACCTCTCTTTTCAACGAAGCTTTATGTTAATAGATTGATTAGCATACAATAATGTTAATTTTGTACTACTTTAATGCTAACTAGATTTTGACCCGGGCTTTTAAAGCGCGGGATACTTTATGATGTGAAATTTCCTTAACAATATTATAAAGTGTATGGTATGTTGTCTATTTAACCTTTTGCATTTAAATCCGCGTTTTTTAAAACTCAATCCAGACCTGTATTCAATTTGTACTCACGATCTAACCGGAAATCTATTAATCCGATATATAATTTAACCTGGATTTCAAGAAATAACCGTTATTTGAAACTTCAATAAACCCGCAAAATAGCAAAAACCCGATGCTACCAGTTTAATTGAAAAATGATTGGTGTGGAATCCAATTTGATTTAACTCGTTATTTTTTTAGTTTAATCCAATTTACAATATAATCTCAATGTTTTCATTAGATATTTAAATACTTAGCCATTTTAATTTTATTGTACTTTTTATTATATGTGGTAACTCCAACTGTTACAAAACTGTTTAATTATTTTTTATATTTTATGTTAAACAAAAAATATAGAAAATATATTTAAGATTTTACTAAATTTTTAACATGATTTTTGTTGTATTTTTAATATTGATATGTATAATTATATATTGAATTGATTAAACTATTGACATACATTTTACTTTCAGCCGACCCAATAACCAAATGACTAAAGCAGTCGGGTACAAAGTTTGCATAAATTTAAAAAACACTGACTTAAACATGTTTTTACTTTTTATAATTTTTATACTTTAAAATTTTATTAAATTTGAACAAAATGATATATGATTTTATATACTAATACCGCGTATATTGATCATATATCTCGAAAGCTGATATAGTTTATTAGTTATTTCGGATCTTAATATTATTTGAAGACATTGAGTATTAATAGGATAGTGTCGATCTATTAATTTTAGTAGTTAAGTAGGATTTTTCTATTTGTGAAAAAATTATTAAGATATTGTTTCTAACGTATAAGATTTATTTTACGATTATTTGTAATCTTGTGTAGTATTTAGAAGTTATCATTTTTTTAAAAAAAATCGAATATACTAAAAACTCTTAATGTATTAAAATTTATTAACTACTTTATGTTGCATATTAATAGGAATATAGTATCTGCAGTGTACCAAATTTTCCATATTAATAGGAACTACATCTTCTCAATTTAAATAATTACCATAATATTTGTTTTTAAAAAATAAATGATAATAGCACTCATGTAAATATTTTCAAAGTTCAAGGGGATATCAAAAAAATATCTGCTGTTTTAATTGTATTGATTGCTAAAAATTTGATACAGTAAAGTATGGTCTGATTCTGGAATTCATTCACCAACAATTATCAAAATCAAGATCAATTTGGCTTTATTTAATAATGGAAGTTAGGTTTGTGGCCTTTTGAGACATACAAACATATTTAGAATAATGTTACAAATTGGTTGAACTAAAAACAAACTAGCGTTGCATGGCTACGTGTTAGCAAATCGTGGGGAAAATAAATCGAATTAGGTTATTTACGTCTCAGTTACGTTACGACAATGTCTAGATCATATAATCCAAATGTTTATGAGTCGTTTCCATGTGATGTCTTTAAAAAGTGTATATTAACGCACATTTTAACCACTGGAATCTTAACCTGTAGGAAACTTCTTTCCTTTTGTATTTATGTTATTCGTAAAGGAACAATTGGATGTAATGTCTTCAAGATGAACGGGCCTTGTGGTCAAGTGGCAGTGGACGGGCCTGGGACGCTAACACGTTTCAGGTTCGATCCTCCTGCTATGCGAAACTAAGTCACATTGTTCTGTTCACCTAACGCGGATATGGGTCCATGCTTTAGGACCCATTTGAATGCCCAGGAGAAGGAGTCCATCCGCGGGCTTGCGACTCCCCCGGGGGTTAGGTCTGGTTCCAATAGTGACCCGGGTTTAACCCTTTTTTTTTACAAAAAAAAAAAAAAAAATGTCTTCAAGATGATCTTTGAATATTAATTACATACACTTTTTGAACTACTCGTTGAATAGCATACATAAGGTAGATGATATTGTTGTACACAGCATGTGACTTTTAAACATTTATTATTATAGCTAGAGCAGGTGAGGTCAGAGGCGATGAAGACATAACTACATCCAATAATTCTAACTGGCCACATTTCAAAGTATGCTTATCTGGTTACTTAGCATGGATTTCCTTATGTCTAGGAGTTTGAAAGTATGCTTATGAGTTCCAGTCTTCGCTGGGTGGGGGAGAGGGGAATGGTCCATATCTTAATAAATACTAGATTTTGATCCGCGCTTTGAAAGCGCAGAATATTTTACGATGAAAAATTTCACTAATAACTTAATAAATATTTTGGTAATTTTTAAAGAGTGTGTATTTAAAATATTTTTGCATTTAAATCAGTGTTTTTAAATTCAACCTGATTGTGATTATACCGTTTAATCCGGAGATCTGACAATTCAATTTAGGTTTCTAAAATATTCATATTAAAAAAAATCAGTAAAACCTGAGACTAACCGATTGAACTGATGGATGACCGATATGTAATCTAATTGGATTTAAATGTAATAGTTTCATAATTTGTAATCTTATAATCCAAATTTTAAAGTTCATTATTTTGCAATTTATGAAATTATGACATTTCTACAAAATTTTAAAGAGAAAATGATAGATATAAAATAAATAAGATTAATTATTGTATTGTTTGGAAACATTAATAGTAGTATAAAAATATATTTTGGAAACATTGATAGTAGTATAAAGAAATAAGTATATTGTTTGGAAACATGGATATTAGTATAAAGAAAGAAACATGGATAGTAGTATAAAGAAAGAAACATTAGTGATTTAATGTAGGTTTAACTATAAAGTATAAAGGTGTATTTAATTTAAAAACTTACAAAATAAATGTTAAGTCCAACAGAATGTTTTTGTTTTAATAAGATAGATTTAAATCAGTGTTTTTAAATTCAACATGATTGTGATTATACCGTTTAATCCGGAGATCTGACAATTCAATTTAGGTTTCTAAAATATTCATATTAAAAAAATCAGTAAAACTTGAGACTAACCGATTGAACTGATGGATGACCGATATGTAATCTAATTGGATTTAAATTGTAATAGTTTCATAATTTGTAATCTTATAATCCAAATTTTAAAGTTCATTATTTTGCAATTTATGAAATTATGACATTTCTACAAAATTTTAAAGAGAAAATGATAGATATAAAATAAATAAGATTAATTATTGTATTGTTCGGAAACATTAATAGTAGTATAAAAAATATATTTTGGAAACATTGATAGTAGTATAAAGAAATAAGTATATTGTTTGGAAACATGGATAGTAGTATAAAGAAAGAAACATGGATAGTAGTATAAAAAAAGAAACATTAGTGATTTAATGTAGGTTTAACTATAAAGTATAAAAGTGTATTTAATTTAAAAACTTACAAAATAAATGTTAAATCCAACATAATGTTTTTGTTTTAATAAGATAGATTAACAACTGTCGATTCTAGATGAAAGGAAACATATTAGTTATGATAAGCTATATATTGTGGTAGTTTATTATATTATACGAAATCTAAAGAATCATACCCACTCAATAAATTTATATGTCAATTTCAAATAATGCAATAGTGATAATAATTATTATTATAGCTATAACTAACATAGTGAATGGTACTAACAACTTCAATGACACTAGTAGTGGTGTCACTAGATGACCATGTTCTTCAATGGGTGGTTGTTCAGTAGATGTATAAAATTTGTTCCAAAAAATATAATCATTTACTCCATCTGTTTTTAAAAGATATTTATTTTAGAATTTTCACATATATTAAAAAAATTCATTAAATTTTGATTGTAACTGCATTGTTTTTGTGAATAACAATTTTTAGCCAATAGAAATTCAATAAACACCATTAATTTTTTTGAAACTTACAATTTTTCATTAAATTAAACATTGAAAATGTAAAAAAAACTATCTTTTTAAACAATTTTTTTTTCCAGAACATCCATCATTTAAAAACGGAGGGAGTAGTTTATATTTTACAAAACCTCTTTTCTTAAAATTGGTTAATTTTCTTAAAATACGTCACAGTGAGAAAAAAGACTAAACATTACTAAGCTAATTGATGAAATATTATATGTTCGAATTAGTTAGATTTTGGTAGAATATGAATATCGATAGCGATAGACCATCTGATAAAACATTACTTGCGAACAAATGGCCTTCAAAAACTGATCTTACCTTAAACCTTTTATTCCGTGTTGTATATCTAAAATCAATGTACAGTATTGTACAGATATGTAGCAAACAATTATTATGTTTGAGTGAAGAAGAATATAGCAACAGGTAGGCCCCAAAAATGGAATGGACCCCGTTCTTACAACAATATATATGAGAGTAAAATTTTAGAAACGAAAAACTTATGATTCCTTTTTATATATAGTGAACTATACCTTTCATTATGGATCACTTGGAATATAAGCAACTTGTTCATTCACCGGCCACCCAACTTTAATCAAGTAAGAAAAAACAAACTTCTACAATCCCATCTATTAAAAGGTCGTAAATCGTACAAATAATATAATATTTTTGGTTGCGTCTGAAAAAAAGTTATATTCGTATACATCAGAGTAGATACAAGAATTATAACACAACAAAACGATACAATATAGTTTCGTAAAAGCATTTTGAAACTTAAAAATGCAGAAGCAAGATAAGTCGTATTACAAGTTTACATGTAATTAACTACTTACGAAGAAGATTATGGTTTTGAGATCGACCTGCGACTTTATTGTCGCCATTGGTTAGGTGTTCAATTTGCCATTGTCTTTCAACATCTCTATGATTTTTTAATATAGATAATGACAACTATTTGAAAAAAAAAAAAAGCAATCTGATATTTCTTTTAAAGTGGGATGAGATTGCATCAACTTTTATTTTGCACCATGCCCTACAGCCAGACAATATCGCATCAATTTAATAAATGCAAAAAATAAAAAGAAAAATTGTCAAAAAAAAAAAAACAAGGTCGTTGTCGTTCTTAGTATAAAATCAACATGAAATTGTTCCAATAGTATAATATTTCTCATAATCTCAAAACTAATTCTATAATTAATCTAATTAAATATAATTTAAAAGTTAATCTATATTTAAAAAATATTATCTAGTGGTTGATAATAATCAAGATTCAATGTGGAGGTTTGAGATCAGCATACTGTTTCAAAAATATTTGATTAACTATAATCTAGTTTCTGACATCTCATGTGTAATAGATTAGTTATTCATTGTGATCTGTATTTGATTGGATCGTCTAACTGAGGTGGTTAGTTAGATATACTATACGTATTCCATCGCCTTGTTTCATAATTTAGGTTGACAAAATGCAATGATTATATAGTTTTAGTATTTACTGTTATCATTGCGGCTTCAAATAACATGATAAAATATACTACAATGTGGTTGTTGATCAACGTCTCCTTCAAACACTCTACTCGAACGCTCCAACTGCATCCATCGATCATCCACACATCTAACATACCAAACTTTGCTATACGTTTTTGATAATCTGGTAGTCAAAGTTATGCTTCATTGCACATATCTCGAAAATCGCATTCAGCAAAGTTTTGTTCTCAAAATATTGTCTCTTCTTAACAACATGGAGAAAAGATTCTTAAACTGTCAATCATTTGCAATGATCACATATGGGAAATTTGATGTATTGATTAACTCAGTAGGTAGATAACTAAACTCCAAATCGGCTAACCTATATTCTTCCATATCAAAATCCTCCACAACCATTCTTTTTAAATCCTCCAAAATAGAATTTGATTCCAATAACAGTAGCCTAGCTCCTTTGTCATCAGCAGAAAAAAGTCATCCAGTAGTTGCACTTAATTTCCAAACACCGCATATTGTATAGATATGCATCATAGAGAACAAGAGTTTGTGAAAAAAAAACTATGGAAAAACCATAGATTGATGAAGAAGACAATGTAGAATCGGTTTTTTTAATTTTTCACAAGTAAAATCGATCATAACACGTTTTAGGAATTTAGAATATTTTTAGGAGATTTTTAGAATATTTCTTTAACTTAAAATTTCATTAATTTTTGCAAAAAGTCAGGTATTTTTATTCGTAGAAGACACTTTCTAAAAGTTTAAAAGAAATAAAAAAATCCTGAATACACTTTCTACTTTGAGTAGACGTAAGAGTACATTATAGAAAACACATTCTCTGAAATTTAGAATACGTTATAAAAGTGGATACCTTTATGATTAGTAAAATGCACATTCTTCTATTTAGAGATTAGTAAATAGTATAATGAACGTTCTAAAAGAAGTAGATGAACATGTTTATTTTAGAATCATTTTTACTGTACCGCTTTTCGTAGAAGACGCATTCTACTTTTAGTAGAACATATTTTAACAATTTTATTTATCAAGTTTTTGAACAAAAAAAGTTTACGAGCTTGTGTATATGGGTGTTTTATTAATTGTTTATATTTTTAATAATTTTTTTGATTCATAAAATTATTTATTTCATTAATTTTCAGAAATACAAAGGACAAAAATGAAAAAAAAATGGACAAAAATTAATTTTATACCAAAAAGACAACCTTGTTTTTTCTTCTCTTTTGGCAATTTTTCCAAAATAAAAATGATCACATCTAATAGTTTAGCTCGACCATAACTTGTAAACTAGTGACTTCCGTATTTCAAGTGACTTATTTTGGGTTCACCTCTTAGGGTATATTCACCGACCAATATTATTTGGTTATTTAATATTTGATATCTTTTAATTAAAAAAACAAATAGTAATAATAAAATTTTAAAATAGTATAAATTAATATCTATTTATTTTTTTTATCTTTAAACTAATAGTAAATTTATTAATATATATCTATAAAACAATTATGTGCGCATGTACGGGCAAATCAACTAGTACAAAATAATCTCGTGCTTTCAAAACGCGGATTAAAATCTAGTAAATCTTAGAACAACATAACCACAAAAATATCCATAGCCTTTTAACCAATTCAGTTTTTTTTTATCAGCTGTCCATCTTATTAGATCAAGTGGTGGTCCGACGAGCCGAGTTTCCGAGGAGCCCTTCCATCTGACCGGGTCTGATCTATATGAAAAAAGATGTAGCCTCTCCTTCTTGCTTCTTTTGCTATAGCATCCGAGACCGGTTCAGTTAAAAACCACGTCGTTTTATAAGAAGAAAACAGAAAAGATGCTGCCTTTATGAGGCTAATTTCATTTATCGGCCCTTTTAAGGCCCAATCTACTCAGCCCTAATTATCCATTCATGTATTATATAGTAGACCAATTAACTACGTCGTTTTTAAACGAAACACCCCCACGTCAAAAATTATAAATTGGAAAAAGGGTTTTAGGTCATCCTCGTCGTCGCATCAAATCTCTCCGGTGACTACCCTCTCCATTCCGCCGTCAACAGAGCAATCCTTCGTTCTGAGGTCAACCCATCTCTTGCAATCGCCTTCTCGTGTTGATTCCGACTTCAATTTACAGTCTTTCTTACTAATTGTAGAGAGCAGAAGAGAGATGGCATTGGATTACAAACCTTCAGAAGAGTTCGTAGTCAACAGCTTACAGCCCCTCGTTGACTTCGATGTGACGGGAACGCAGGAGCTTTGGCTCATCCAGTGCCCTATGAGCCATGTACGTTTCGTTTCGGGAGAATTGAATTAGTGTAAAGCAGTTAAATGTTGTTTCTGAAACTAAAGGGTGTTTTCGTCTTTTTGCAGATTCCGGAGATTGAAGGGAAGGAGCTTAAGGTTAATCTAGGTGAAGATGGAGTCTTGGGACGTTTCGAGGATTCTTCTGGTAAAAAAAGTTTTGATCTTTTAACCTTTAGAAGAAAAAAACAATCTTCTTGATTTTTTTTTTTTTAAATTGATTAGGTAAAGAGGTTGAACTAGTTAGCTTTGCTTCTCAAGAAGGTGATGCAACTGTGATTATACCTTCTGAAAACGAATCAAAGATCGGTACGGACCTTTCTCATTGCTTACAGGAAGAGTTACGTGTCTGGTTATTAATGACTATTGTGTGTTGTTTTTATGGCAGTTGGGAAGATTTCTAGGCGAGTTTCGTTGGTTCGGTTCCCTGAACCGGAAGAGCTCCTTCAGACATTTAAAACTCAACAGAAGAGTGTAAAAGCTGCTCTGGGTTCCTCTCTTAAAAACTCTAGCCTTGCTATGAGTAGTAGGCGTAAAAGCGGACAGTCTTCTCTTCGACATAGCAGCAGAGAGAAGAGTTTGTTCACTGGCTTCACCGAGACTCCCAAGTCTTCGAAAAGGAAGCATTCGGAGCCCTCTTCGAGCAAACGTGCTTCAGGCTCTTCAGATCAGTCGGGTAAGTCTAAGAAGAAGGTGAAGACTGAGAAGTAATGAGATGTTTTGTTTTTTTTCTTTTCTTTATATGATGGTTTTTTTTATGTTGAATTTTGATTATGTGAGACGATAAGCACAACTAGTATTGTATTCGAATATATAAGTTTATTTCACCATATATGCTTATGAAGTTCAAGCTTTTTTAGCTTACTTTGTAGTAGCTTTTTCTAAGTTAGGCAAGATGCAGTAGTAATCAAACAGAAGCTACATGGTTTGTTCTTCTTTTGTTTATTTAATCTTCAAGCATATGTGGTTGGAGTTGTTGTTACAGAGTCTCGTGAACAGTTAGGTACATAGCTTTCTTCTTAACTCGTACGATATTCGAATACCATCCATAACACACATCAAGAATCAAGTCCCATATAGGTTTGAATAGATTAAGCAATTTGGCTAAAATCGAAGCTGTGGCAGCCAGCAACAAGTTCAATTTTGCATCAAGCTGATACACACTCTTAACAGTTCCTATTCTTGCTTGGGCTGTCAAGCTCTTTACAAAGTTCCTTCTTTTTGGGTCCAAATCAGATTTTTAATGGGCCGAGGTCCGTTTACTATCCGTCCATTATACGACTTTAACATAAGACGTCCTACGTAAATACAAGTTGTCGTAACTCCATGCAGAAGGATACTAACCTATGAACTTGGAAATAAGATGGGATTAGTTATTTATTTACTTTCCTTTTTACCTAAACGTAATATCTACTTTGCACGATTCAGTATCATAATAAATTAGACTAAGCATCAAGATCAAAAGATTCGAATATACACTTCACTACTTTATTACATCTGTCTTTCTTTATTTTTTTTTAATAGGAAACACATATTGAATCAAATCTTTGTCTCTCTCTGTCCGCAGAGAATTTATCGGGACATGAATCTTCTTTGACCATCCCTTCACCTTCACTTTCCATCATTTCTCGGAAGATAAAAAAGAAATTTCAAGAGAGAGAGAGAGAATAATACTTTTATCATTACCTAACACAAGAAAAAAAAAACGAAACAAAACTCTCTGTGTATTGGCGAGATGGGAAACTGTGCCATCAAGCCAAAGGTTCTCAAAGATACCGACGAGGATCTCGTTCCAGTTGAGCGAGACACGACGGTTCATAACAAGGTTTCCGCGGAAAAGAATGCTCCTAACGCGGCGGATGAAAGAGCGGCTGCGGCACGACGGAGCGAGAAAGGAAAAGAGATTTTGATTGAAGATGATGCGGAGGAGGATGATCAACACAGCAAACGCCAATCTCTCAGTCTCTTGTTTCATGAGGTAAAAAATTCACATACATTTATCAAAATCATTTAAAAAGGAAAAAAAAAAGATACAATCCATATTCAAATGTGTTTTTATGCAAGTGGTTACACAGTCATCCCATTACTCTTTTGAATATAAATACTTGTACAAAAGACATCTATGAAATAGTAGAAAAAAAAATCAAACAAACCATATTATAAAATATCATTTAAAATATCTTCTTAAGCTTTCAAGTTTCCTAATCTATATATTATATATTGTGATTTATTGATATATATTTAACTAGTAAGATTTATGGAGAAAATGTTTTAATAACAGGACAGGGCAATAGTAAAAGAACTAACAGGTCATTCTCCGGCAAAACCAGTGATTAACAACAACAACAAAAGTGATGTTTCTTCAGAGGTTTCAAAGCCTGACGATGTTTCTTCAGAGGTTTCAAAGCCTGACGATGTTTCTGCTCCGGTAACTTCTAATGTAAAAGATCCAGAAACCTTTGATGTCCAGACTCGAGATGACCTCCACGTCAAGATTCCAAAAGAAACCAAGGTCAAAACTCCTGAAACGCCTAAAGCCAAAGAAGCTAAAGAGAAAGAAGTTAATTATTCAGAGAACTGGGAGGTTAAGTTTCCAGAGGAATCAGAAGATACGAAACCATGTGAAGTTGTCAAGGTTGCAGAAGAGTCGAAACCTCCACAAGATTCTAAAGTTTCTGCTCCTGATTTGGCTGAAGTGAAGGTTCCAAAAGGGCCAGATGTTCGTGAAGTAATGGAGGATAAGAATGTTTCTAAAGATAATAAGGTTCATGCTCCTCCTAAAATGTCTGAAGTGAAGATTACAAAAGAGGCAGATGTTCATGAGGTCTTGGAGGATAAGAATGTTCCAAAAGTTTCTTCTCTTCCTGAATCATCTGCAGTTAAGGTTGTAAAAGAGTCAGATGTTCCTGAAACCTTGGAAGGTAAGAATGTTCAAGAGGTTTCTAAAGGCAAGACTGATGAAGTTAAAGCAGCAGAGTCAGAACTTCTAAAAGTGGCAGAGGTCAAATCTTCTGAAGATTTAGAGATTAAAGTTCCAAAAGTTTTTGAAGTGAAGGCTCCTGAAACATTATCAAACGTTAACGTTGGATCAGAAGTGAAGACTCCTGAAACATGGAACGTCAAGGTTGGATTTGAAGCTAAGACTGATCAAGAAGCATCTGAAGTAAAGAATAAAAAAGAAATAGAGGTTCTAGACGCTCAAGAGAAGATTGATAGATCTGAAGCACAGATTCTTGAGGACATTAAAGTCTCAGAAGAGAATGTAGCAGTGACGGCTAAGGCAGAGGAAGGAGAAAAAAATTTGTCTTTTGAGAAGAAAGTCAAAGGGGTTACAATGTCTGATTTAGATAACAAATGAGTTACAAGAGAGTCAGAGAAACTATGTAATAGCATGTTTTTATTTTGAATTATGGGGATTAGTTTTCTATTTGCATCTGCCCCAAGTTGTACACTTTTCAGAAGTTTATAATTTTTTTTTTTGTTATTTTAAATTCAGTTGATCAGTTTTGTAGACAGTCTAATCAATACCATTAAAACAGGATCATTCCTAAATTATACCCTTAATGAATGTTTTAAGTTTTCCAAAAATACCCTTATTTTTACAAAGGATTAATAAAATTCATTAATGGCATTTGAGTCTTTTAGTTTTGGGCCTGCAGAAATATATTTTAATAGATCAACAAATAATGGGCTTACACATATTTATAAAATATGTTACTTTTATTTAATATAAATATTTTATGTTCAAATATTAGACATATATATTCTGAAACTAAATGAATAAAAAACATAATGACACTATAATGTTATTTTCTTAAATCTATGTATCATAAATTTAATTTTAAATCTAAATAAAAAATAAAAAATACAAACTTATAATAGGTCATTAATAACAAAAATAAACTAATATTGTCATCTTAATAAGTTTTTATATTATTTTTTTTATTTGGATGACATAATAAAAATATCATCAAAGTTTAAAGACCAGAAATTTATGTATTATTAAAAAAGTATATGATTAATTTAATAAAAAAAACAAAATACTATAAGATATTTTATGTTTTATTTGATCATTGGTATTAGATCACAGGTTAATAATGAATTTTTGGGTTTTACCGGGTTTTATCGGATTTTTAATTAATGATTTTTTCATTAAATCCGAACTAGATTATATACATGGTACGGGTCTTCCAGTTCAACAGATCTAGGTCGAATATGAAAACACTTCTTAAAACTCAACATTATTTTCAAAAAAAACTTTTAAATTATATGTTCTTTAATAAAAAATTATAAATTCATTCGAATCACTCTTGACCAAATATTTGTTTTATTTATTTTTATTTTGAAGAGAAAAAACAAATAATAAAAATATAAAATTCAATTGTTATGATTTGAAACAAAAATAATAGTAATTTGTAAATTAATTTTCGGTTAATAAGTGAAAACAACCCGCGCTTTTTAGCAATATTTTATATAATTATAAATCTTTAAAATTAAATAATAGCCCAAGTAAGAATTTCGGATAAAACATTGTTTAACTTATTACAAACACAAAACGGTTGTATGGCGCATTTTAAGTTTCGCCATATTGTACACACTATTACAAACCCGCATAATTGAAATTTGATCATGTTACGGTTTATATAATTTAAACGAATAATAGTTAATCTTTATACTGAAAAAATAACAAAAAGAAAACCCGGCCCTTTCAAGGGCGGGTCAAAATCTAGTAGGATATTAAAATAAAAAAAAGGGAAATTCTTCTGGAATCAGATAAAAAAACTCCCTAACTTTTTTAAAATTAAAATTATTATTATTATTAATAAATAAAATTCCTTAAAATATATCTTTTTGAAAATATTTTTTTGATACGTATCTTGAAAAAGGGATGTGTATATATTAGGCATTTATTACTGAGACAGAAAATAAACACATTTTTAATAGGAGGAGCTTGGTTATACTACTTGGACTCTCCTCTCGACAATTTGACAGGCTTGAACTGGGAGCTTACAGACTTATGGACCCAACAGAGTTTTATAACCTTATTGGGCTTAACACACAAGGGCCCATGATTAGCCACTAATCACGTGATTTGCATGCGAGGAAGGGGTTAACTTCGTCTTCCCCCAGCTCCTGAAAAATCTAAAACCCTTTCTCCGCCATTACAATCACACATTGAAACCTCTCCTTCTTCTACTACTCACTCCCTGAGGCAAAAAGCATGAAACTTTACAAAACCCTTTTCCTCCGCCTCGTCGCTCACCACCCGCCGCGGACGCATCGGCCGATCTCCGCCTCTCTCGTCTCGCGTTTCTCCTCTTCCACCTCCTCCTCTCAGCTCACTTCTCCAAAGCGTCCTCACCGCCACGAGGAAGAGCCGTCTCGCGGAGTCAAAGTCTCTGTATGGTGGGACTTCGAGAACTGCCATCTCCCCAGCGGCGCTAACGTCTACAAAGTGGCTCAGTCCATCACATCCGCCGTGAGAATCAACGGCATCAAAGGACCCATCACCATCACCGCCTTCGGAGACGTGTTGCAGCTCTCCAGAACCAATCAAGAAGCTCTCTCCTCCACCGGAATCAACCTCACTCATGTCCCCCAAGGTCCATCCTTTACTCTACTCTTTGCTTCATTTCTATCTTAAAAATCTCACCTTTTTGTTATGTATGTATGTTTAGATGGGAAGAACAGTACGGATAGGTCTCTGATCACGGATCTAATGTGCTGGGTTGCTCACAACCCACCTCCTGCTCACCTCTTCCTTATCTCCAGCGACAGAGACTTCTCCGGCGTCTTGCACAAACTCAGGATGAGCAACTACAACGTCCTCCTCGCCGGCTACGAAGAAAGATCGCCCGGTGTGCTGTGCAGCGCTGCTTCCATCATGTGGGACTGGAGTGCTTTGGTCAGAGGGAAGAACTTAGCTGGTAAATGCTTTAACCAGCCGCCTGATGGTCCTTATAACTCTTGGTATGGTCACTATAAAGCTCCTCTTCTTGACCCGTTCGCCGTATCGTCCACCAAGCAAGAGGCTTGTGGTAGTACTAGTGTTGTGAGGGTAGAGGAGTTGCGGGAGGAGGAAGGTAATCCTGTACCGGAAGAAGTTGTTAAGGAGATTGGTTTGGTGTTGGGTTTGTATCCTAAGGGAGTGTCTATTACGGAGCTGCGTGAGCAGCTGAAGAAGAGAGATGTGCCGTTGGGTGAAGACTTTTATGGACATATGAAGTTTTCGAGGTTTCTCTTGTCTATGCCGGAGATCTTACAGGTTGTTCCAAAGAGTGAAGGTGTGTTTCTTATTCATGCTTGTAAGCAAGGAGCAGATAACAACAAAGTTGTAAGTGTGGAAGAGAAGTCTCAGAAGGTGAAACAGAGTGTTGAAGATGTCAAAATGGAATCTGATTCACAAGAGAGTAATCAAGATTCTGCTAAAGATGAACCAGTGAAAGACAAAGTGGTGGATGATAAGGACTTAGAATCTCAAATTGCATTTTCCACCTCTGGTGAATCTGCTAAGGAGGTGAGAGCAGACACTGAAGCATGCAATGAGAAACCTGAGTGTCAAGGGCTTTTAAGTCGTCTTCTGGAGAGATTCAACTTGTTCTGTGGAAGAACTAAAGAGCTTAGCAATGCACCAGCAGCTGGAGAGCTAATAGATGACCTTTTTGCGCAAGATTCTTTCTGGAAAGATGTTGAATCTTTCATCAACTCTCCAAGAGGCTTCGTCGTTGTCTCTCACTCACCATCAAGGTTCTTGATTCTTCTCTTAAACCCTTACTAGTGTTTTCTGCATTAACTAACTTTGTTTAAATGGTAAGCTTTTCAGGGAAGCGTTGGCTAAGAACCTTAAGGAGGAAGGACATTCATCACTCAAACAGCTGGATCCATCCAAAACGCTTGATTTGGTATCTCTGTTGATATCAGATAAGAAATGGATCAAGGAGAATCCTTCCGAAGCTCTACCTTTCAGAGTAACTCGGTTCACCAATCCTCAAGCCTCTAGTGCGTTGAGATCGATGTTTGTGGACATGTCGAAATCGCTAGCAGAGTCCAAGAACAATGGTGTGAGCCTGAGCACAGAGAAACCGTTGGAGGAGAGAACAAGAAGCGAGGTGATCGCTGATTGTCATAAGCTGATCAAGAAGATAACAGAGGAGAACCCTGGAGGCTATAACATGAGCAACTTCAAGAAAGACTTCTTGGATGAGTTCGGTTACCGTTTGGATTATCAGAGCCTCGGTTATCCGAAGCTGCATTGTTTGATACAGATGATGCCTGAGGCGAGGGTTGAATCAGGTTACATTGTTCCTTCATCAACACTGGCTCCATATGCATCTGACTCATCAGTCAAAGAAGAAGTTGGTTCAGTTTCTAACAAAAAGACTCATGAGTCTGAGCCATCTGCTGAGGATGATGTGAAGAAGAAGGAGGAAGGAGATAAAACAGAGAGGGATGTACTTAGAATTTTAGGGTGTTGGGACAGTGTTGAAGATGATGAGAAGAGTTGTGGGTTTGGTAAAGATAAGCTTGTTGATGGAATATTGACAAGCTTGAGGGAGAAACCATCTGGTGGTGAGTCTAGAGTTCTATAAATGTAACTTGTTTGTTATATTCTATTCTATTGAGACAGTTTCATGCACTATGTCTCTCCATTGATTATGCTTTTTCCTTTGACACAAGGCCACTCTATATGATTGTATAACTTCATGGCTATGTTCTCAATCGAAATCTCCAGTTTAAAAGAATAAAGCCCGTTTAGAAAAGGATGAATAAATTTTACGGAAGCCCATCCATCTATGAAGTAACTGTAGGAAAAAAAATAAATGGATTTCATCAAAAAGATGTGGCTGCTGGGATTCGAGCCCAGGTCTCCACGGCCACAACGTGGAATTCTCACCACTAAACTACAGCCACTTTGTTGGTAACTTCATATATTGCAAACTAATAACATAAATATAGAGGTAACTTATCAAGATTGTCCATTAGGTTGAACTTGGAATCAAGTAATTCTATATAAAAAAACTATTCTCCCCTACTTTTGTTTTATTTTTTAATTTTGAATCAAGATTCTATCCTTCTTCCTGTTGTTCTCACGTTGAAAAGACAACTCTAAACAAGTTCTTTTTTTTTTGTAAAATTTTTTTTTAATGAATTTTACATCTTGTGTTAACCTGATTTATACAATTTCAGAAAACGAAAACCCCTTACATCACATCTTTTTTTGTAAACTAATAAACAAGATGTTCTGATTTTTATATATATGAGATGTTTATAGAACTTGTGAAAGACAATCAATCACATAGCCTGCAAATATGGGTTGTTAGTAAGGAAGAACATGGCAGTGACTTTAGTCAAAAAAAAAAAACATGGCAATGACGTATTAAGACCACCAATCTTTTGCATGTGTTTTTTACAATTTTTAATTATTTAAGCTCTGCCCGTAAACATATCAAAATATGATAGAAGAGGGGGTTCCTTTTGTTCGGACCAGTTATACTTTTGTATTTGTAAGTACAACAAAGCAATTTCACGGCTGTCTTAGTATTTTAGTTCCGTATGTTTCTTTCCCGATAAATTTGGGTCCGATTGAATAAATGACTTTTCGAATTTATTGCCACCCCAAATAGTACAAAAGATCCTATTGATGGATAGTGCATGTTGGTACTATTTTCTAGAATCTTAGAGATTTTTTAAAATTATAAATTACTAGTATGAATTATTGAAGTATTTACCTAAGCTATTTTTATGATTTTTTACCACCATGCGAGTATGTATCGGGTTTTCTGGAACTCCACCGACAAGATAACTGAATATCGACACTTGGCATTAACTATTTATTAAAGTTGATTAATAGTAATTGGAACTAGAGTATCGTGTGTTTGTTATAAAATAGATGTATTTCTTTATCAAAGAACGGTAATTTTAAGGTTTATATGTGACTTCAACGTCCTTGTACCGTTATTTTTTTTTATAAATATTTGAGTTAAACTTGAAAACTTATAGATACATGTAAATCAACAAAACACCAACAGATTAACTATTAAAAATATTATAGTTCATGTATTTGTCTTTATTTAAAGCCAGGTTACATAGCATGTTACTCTTCGGAGGGATATGGAATAACTAGGCAGGTGCAAATATGCTACTTTTTCTTGGGTTCACCTCTTAGGATGAACCTTTTAGGTTCACCAACCAATAGAAATTAGTTATTTTAAATTGAGTATCTTTTGAAAAAGGAAACAAAATAATTGTCAAGTTATATTATGTTTTAAAATAAAAAATAAAAATAAATAAAAGTAATAGTAATTGTATAAATGTATTTTAAAAAACTATATATAAATTTTAAGGTTTAGAATTTATCTAAAGGTTTAAGATTTAGAATTAAAAAATTCAGTGTTTTTATGATTTAGAGTTTGATATTTATGAATTAGAATTTTTGATTTATCTAAAGGTTTAGGGGTTATCCAAGGGTTTAGGGGTTACCCAAAGGTTTAGGGATTAGAATTAGGGTTTAAGGTATAGTTTTTTGCTGGCGGATTTAAAATTATTTTTCAAAAATTCATTTTTTGTTAATTACTATTTTTATTTATTTTACATTTAATTTAAAAACATAATGCAATTTGATAATTATTTTGTTTCTTTTTTTAAAAGATATTCAATCTATAATAACAAGTTTTTATTGGTTGGTGAACCTAAAAGTTTATCCTAGACGATGAACCTACGAATAACTCCAAATATGCACTTCTCAGTCCTCATCACTAGATAATAGATATTAGCAAAAAGAGTTACCAGCATAGATAAAGGTAATTTGATTATTTTAATAAGCTACTCATTGCGCCACTGCTTTTCAGTTATGATTACATTTTTACTGGAAACAAATGGTAAAATAAATGCGTAAAAAGTTACCAGTGAGTCATGCACCACGTGTTTGGATTAATCATATCGTTTTAACTAAAATTCATGTGCACGTAAAGAAACTTACCCTTTATGAGCTTCGAGCAATAAACATAATTACATCTAAGTTTCCGTTTAGGGAAACAGCTTAGCTATGTTTAAAATCTAGATAAACAGAATTTATATTTTTCTGTGGATCATTTTATTTTATTTTTATTTTTATTTTTTGGTCTAAATGTTAAGATTTATACCATTTTTAGAGTTTACAGTGTTCTGGAACACAACTTATTACAACAAAGAAAAACAGAGAGAACAAGGGAGAGAAAATGTTAAACTAGATGAGCTTCACACTTAAAACTAATTGGTGATAAGTGGATTGACTCATCTATCTTATATACTAGTGAATATTAGTTCCAACTTCCGATGTGAGACACTTTATGTCTAATACACCCCTTCGAGATGATGGTTCTTTGAGCGTCAATTTCGGAATTTATGGGCAAGGATCGATGGACTAACTTTGGGCACAGATCGATGTGGATCGGGTTGGACTTTATGGATCGTGGGCTCTGATACCATGTTAAGCTAGATGGGCTTCACACTTAAAACCAATTGGTGATAAGTGGATTGACCCATCTATCTTATATACTAGTGAATATTAGTTCCAATTTCCAATATGGAATACTTTGTGTCTAATAGAAAATAGGAAAAGAAAGTGCAAGAACAGACACAAAAGAGCGAGCACAGGTAGATGATACATTTTTCTCTGGATCATTTTTGTTTTGGATACTTTTAAAGCAATGATACATTGACACTTCTCTCCTTTTTTAAAGTGACATTTTTGTTTAACATTTTACTGAATAAATGTGGATCCAAAGATACAAATAAAAGGTATAACTATTTCAGCTGAACATAAGCCCTTTATCAAAAAAAAAAAGTTTCAGCTGAACATATAACTATTTACTTCGATAGACAAATACAACATTTTGTAGTTGGGCTTACGAAAAAGAAAAAAAAAACATTTTATACTTGCGCTGTTGCACATAGTCTCAACTTAGGTGATCACAATATTATTTTAGCTAGTCATTTGACATATATTTATTACTCCGGTTAGAAATAGTAAAATAGAGAAATCTTATCAAATGATGACACTTTGTTTGTACATTTTCATCCAAATACGTTTCAATAACATCTATCTTATTAAAACATGAACATTACAACTTCTTCTAGGTAGATTTTTAAAAGTGGACCTCATATATTAAAATTAAATGTCTCATTCTTTATATATAATATGTACCATAGTCTAACTTTACATTGATGTATTTCCTTAAATATAGTTCTTCTTTTTGTCCATATTCCATATATGATTTTTACATTTATTACATGTCGATTTAAATAAGATATATACTAAGAATACTAAAAATATTAATCGTTCTATAATTACCCTATACAATTCATTTTAAATTGATCAGTATACTTTCATTGGTCATATTAATTTTATTAGTACGAATAACATTAGGTAGATAAGTCATAGACACATACATAAAGATATGACTATTCTTATAACTACGTTGGGCCTAATCTACTTTCTAAAACAAATAACACATAGCTTCATATATTGTATAGAATATAGTAATATTGTATAGTATTATACTTATACAATAATACTAAAAACAAACCAAACTGAAATATAATATATATCGAAAATGCTTTGAACCATTACATACAAAATATATTAGACCTCAAAGATAAAATTCACTTTGAAATTACATAACAATTATTTTAAAAAAAAAAAAATTTCGTAATGTACAAAAAAACATAAGTTTTATATAAAATTTTGTGTTACAATAAAAAGACACAACTCGCGCTTGCAAAATATTATTTTTACATACTAAAGACATTTTTGATATTGTTCTTTAAACACAAAATTTAATTATACAAACTCGATACTACATAAAACTAAACAATATATAATGCATTTTAAAAATAAAACCCGTGCGGATGTGCATATGTTTATATAATATATAAATATATTATGTTATGCATATTTTCATATAAATAATACCCCAATGTAAGTTTTGTATGATAAATGTTGAAAATACAAAATATATAGCACTATATATTTTAAATAATACAGAAAAAATCTACTTTACGTTATCATAAAATTTAAAAATCAAATTTAGTAATTAAACACATTGCTTATTTAAATACATTAGTACACATTGTTATTTATCAAAATTTTATATTAATACACATTGGCGATCATGTATAACATTTAGTAAAAACAAAGATAAAAACAAAATGACTCCCGCTCAGTCGAGCGGATAATGATCTAGTGATTAGTTAAGACAGTAGTATAAAAACAAATTAGTCACAGTGTAACCTATAAACTATTTAAAACTATCATTTAAGTATGATACTATATATAAAATATATGTTATATATTATATTTAACATTCGAAATACTATAGAGTTAAAAACTGATTTTACCATATAATACACACATGCACACAAACTTTCATCAGTACACTAAACAAAAGTTATATTTTTTTCATTTAAAAGAATAATCTATTCAACTAATGTATGTTTGTTATTATGTCATTCATATTTTTAATTATTCATCTGATCACATCGTATTCGAATGTTAACTTTTTTTTTTACCATCTGAATTATATTATATATAAAACCAACATACAAGGCCCAAAAAGCCCAACCAAACAAAACATAATACAACTAAACCGAAATCCCAAATAAAATGAGACCCAACCCAACCCACTGGCACCGCATCCACGTGTGCAAAACCGCAACACTCAAGGGACGCGTGTCTGCAAGCTAGGTTTCATCATCAGCAGGGCTGTCGGTCGCCGCCGAGATCGAAGACCGAGATCTCATCGGAATCGCAAGTCAACCGCACTTCCTCCTCCATAGAAGTCGACGCTGTGAAAGGAAACATAACACCCCACCAGACACACCGGGACACACACTTCGACCACCGGATTCCATCTCCAACAACTGTATTGAAGATATAGGAACCTGAGTCATTCTCTAAGGCCCGAACTTCAGAGAAGCGTCCATCGGTCCCACCGAGACCTTCACACGAATTCGGCCAATCACCACCGCACAAAAGAAATTTGATACAGCTCGAACCCATCTGGGAGAAGCGAAAGCCGGCGACCACCATCCGAGAAGAAATGGCACGGCCCCGGAATCATAGCCAGACCACCATCGCAGAGAGCGATGCGTAGCCGGAAGCCGAACAGAAAAAATAGAAATAAAAAACATATAAGCTTTTGCCGAACCGGCGGTGGCTAGGGTAACCAGATTCACCGGCCAGAATCGTGGATTTTCGCCGGAAGTCGCTAGAGAGAAGACGGAGAGAAAATCTAGAGATAGATCAGTTGTTTTTCTTCTCACTGTTTTTGCCTGTGTATTCGAATGTTAACTTTATCAAAAACCTTACATATGATAATTGGTAAATTTGAGATGATATTTAGTAAACATATGTTTTTGTATTACTATAAAACCCAATACATCCGTCTTAATGAACACAGTGGATATATGTACAACTCAAAATTAGACTACCATATATTACAATAATACAATCCTGCAATACTACCATATACTTCACAAGTACGGTATATTGGATGTATGCATTTGCTAATTATGAAGCGTAAATTTTTGTGCAACCATAGCCTATGAGTTCTGATTGCGTAGTGTTAAAGTGAGAAGTAATAACTATTAAATTTCCGAGAGAAACAAAAAAAAAAAGCTTAAACATGAAAGAAAACAATCATGCGAACGACAAACAAACCCCACATAATTTGGTGTTTCAAAGATCGATCAAATCAAAATGCAGAGCTGGCAGAAAGAAACTAATCGCGTTTGATTTACAAAATCAGTAATACATAACTTTCATAGGCTCGTTTAAATAATTTTATGTCAAATATCTGCTAGTTTTTTATTGAATAAAATATCTGATAGTTCTTATGTTTGTTTTTAAAGGTGTTAAAAAGCATTTTCGTTTTAATACAAACAATAGATCATTGATCCATTTATCTGAACAAAAACTGAATCAACATATGCTACTTCACATTTTTATTTAATAAATGATCATACAAATTGTTTATTTTGAATTTTTCTTGTTTTCTATAAAAGTAGTCTGATAATTATATATATAACGTTTTTCATAAACTTCTTTTATCATAATAAAATTTTTGAATAGCTGTGATACGACCCAATCAAGTTGAAATACAACCCATAAGTTAATCTCCAAAGTCAAAAGTCATGTTATATATTGTTGTTAATTAAGCACCGACAGTTTCTGTAAGAACATGTGGCAAGAGGGCTTGGAGAAGACAGTACACACCGTTCAATCAGTCGTGAAAACAAATTTGTTGTGGTAATCTACTAAAGTTAGCTCTTTTATATACGTTACTATATGTAAAATAATCAACATTATACTATATAGTATAAAATCTGAAAAAGATTGTTATCTATATTAGCCAGCCTATCAACAAGTCAATATATGTAAAATTTCTACGACCAAAATTAGAATATTGGATAATATTGCTCTAATGTTATATATCACGAACTATTTGTCGGCAAATGTATACATACATGAGGATATATACTTGTGATGTGATACATAGTGACAATAATTGCACATTTTCTCTTATTTAAGCACAAGGGATAACCTTTTCAAAAAAACTAAAGGGAAGCACAGAGAATAAAAGGTGAAAAAAAACAAATTAGCAATATGGCGACTGGGGCCGATTTTTAGAATAATATAACGGTAAATTATACTAACTATTAAGACAGTAGACATAACACACACACACACAAAATATAGCAAAAAGGGGGACATATATAATAGATTGAACAGATCACTGTAATCAAAGTTGAAAATAAGCTCTCCCAGATAGCTTAAACTAACAATTTTGGTTACTTTACCTCGGAAACTTGTAATTTTGTCTTAGAAAAACGTATCATAATTAAGAGTAATTACAACTAAAAATACCTAGAAAATAGGATCTTGGGCACGATGCTTACAGATTGTTTTATGTCTGGCGAGTAAATGTCAATACTTGTTTCTCAATATTTCGAAGTCTCTTTAAAAAGCTAGATGATTTATTACACACTAGGGCAATAACGAAGTCCTTGATTTTTATTTTTTTTGACAAAGGGCTTAAAGTCCTTGATTTTGTCACTATAACTTTTGTTTTTTTTTTTAAATATGAAATTCCACTACTACTAATAATACTTTCAAGCACATGTTATAAGAACGTGGATCTACACAGATAAATAATTTAAAATAATTTCTTCGTTTTAAACTAATAGATTATTTTTAAAGAAAAAGATAATGTTTCTAGTTTTAACGATTAATTGTTACTCTTTCTAAGTGTACCTATATATTTTATTAACAAAGTATAAAGCTTAAATAATGTTTAATAAAATCAAGGTTGAAATTTTGCTATTGAACATAGTTATGTAATATTTATTATTTTTAAAATGGAGAAAGAAATATATTATCAAAATATATATTATTAAACAGAATAACTGGTGTCAATAAATATAAGTAGACTAATCTCATCTAAAACAGTAGAAAAAGCTGTAAAAATATATTTTTTCTTTTGAATCAAATTTAACATTTTATTTAGAAAAAAATTACCTTGGAATTAAAGATATTTAATGTTAAGATCAAAGTAAAATTTCATTCATGTATGTTTCGGAAAAGAGTGAAATATCTAAAATAATTGGTTACCACATAAAAAAAATGAAGACCTAAAATTTTTTTGTTTAACGCTGATTTATTATGATATTACAATTACAATTATTAGGAATATTACATAGACGATTCGACAACCGATAATACTACCTGTCTTATGAAGATCTACGTCTAACTGCATCATCTGAGCCGTCTTATGAAGATTCACGCCTGACCAGATTTACTTGTACCATGTTGAAGATCTCTTGTAATATTTCCTTCCATAATCACATAGTTGCCTAATAAATCGCGCTCTTTCCGGAACTTGAAACTTGGATTTAAAAAAATCTGCAATAAATTGCATAGTCTGGGAATCAAACCCCAGACTTGGGTGTAGAAGCTTTTAGACCTTAACCATTAGGCTAAAGTGCTTCTACAAGACCTAAAATTTAGAGACAAGAAAAATTATAGGATGATTCAATGCAGGTAAGTACGTAACAAGAAATTAAGTATTAAGTACAAATTTGATGAATGATTGATAATGCGTGTCTTCGGATCTTATTTACACAAAAGAAAAAAACTCTATTATTTCTATTAAAAATGTAAATTTTATTTTTTAAATATTAATAGTATTAAATTTTAATTATTAATACATTATATTTTTTAATTACTATTTCCAATAACTTTTAACCAAGAAAATATAAAACATATTTAAAAAATAATAAAAATATAGATATTTTTGAAGCAGAAAGACCATTTATTTAATAATATGATATTTTCTCTAATTTGGTCCCTTGGGCTTTACTAAGCTACTACGTATAATTGCCTCTAATAATCACACCATTTTAACTAATTACTCTCTTTATTATATCTCTCTCACTAATTTCCGTCTGCGTTACGCCTTTTATCACTAATTTGCATTTGCCCCTCTCTCTTCTCTCCCACCATTGACTCTCTCTCTTGGGATCATCCTTTATTTCTGTGACTGTGTGCACTTTCAGAGAGAGCCCCCCCACACACACTATTCATTCACTCCGATTTGTCTCCGGAGAGAGAAGTAACCTCCTGTTATGGACTGTGGATCTCTCAGAAACCGAGCTTCCCTGAGCTGACCGATCTGCGAGATCCATAGATTTGTTTTAGCTATAACAATATGAACACCGGTGGTCGGTTAATCGCCGGTTCTCACAACAGGAACGAGTTTGTCCTCATCAATGCCGATGAGAATGCCAGGGTAAGAGATCTCTCCCCCCCCCCCCCTCCCATTTTGTTTCCAAAGTATCTCCCTTTCGATCTGGGTCTCTCTGTTCCTGTCCGAAAGTCTTTCCCTTTTTGTTTCATCTTCTAATCTGGATCTGGGTTTGACCCCGCTTAATTCAATTAAGATTTATGGTTTCTTCTTAGATTCCACACATTTGATCTAGAATTGTTGGTGTCGGTGTGGAAGATTTCTTGGGATTGACTTGTCTGAATTCTTTAAAATTTCTTCAGACAACAGTCTGTGTCCAGTTGCCGACACTAAGTACAATCAGAATCTGTTAATGTGAAGTGTTAGGAGATTGTGTTTTGTTTAAGTAGTGAATCTGGTGTTAGTTTCCGTACATTTGCAGCTAACTTGATCGTGTGTCGGTGGGGGAAGATTTGTCCGAATTGACTTGTCTTAACAATAGTTTGTGTTCAGTTGCCGACACTAATAAGTACAATCAGAATCTGTTAACGTGAAGTGTTAGGAGATTGTGTTTTGTTTGTTTAAGTAGTGAATAATCCGGTGTCGTTTTACATATGCGAGATCTAAATCTGCGTTCTTTGAACTGTTGCAGATAAGATCAGTGCAAGAGCTGAGAGGACAGACATGCGAGATCTGCAGAGACGAGATCGAACTGTCGGTCGACGGAGAGCCGTTCGTGGCGTGCAACGAGTGTGCTTTCCCTGTGTGTAGACCTTGCTACGAGTACGAGAGACGAGAAGGGAACCAAGCCTGTCCTCAGTGCAAGACACGTTACAAACGGATCAAAGGAAGTCCGAGGGTCGAGAACGACGAGGAGGAAGATGACATTGATGATATAGACAACGAGTTCGAGTACGGTGGGAACAATGGGATTGGGTTTGATCAGGTCTCTGAAGGTGTCTCTGTCTCTCGTCGCCACTCCGATTTGGATTCGGCTCCACTTGGCTCTCAGATTCCGTTGCTGACTTATGGAGACGAGGTAAATAAGCTATTATCCTCTTTTATTTATATTAATAATAAAACACATCTCTCTAATTTTTTTGGGGTTTTTGTTTAATGACAGGACGTTGAGATTTCGTCTGACAGACATGCTCTTATTGTTCCTCCTTCACTTAGTGGTCATGGCAGTAGAGTCCACCCTGTTTCTCTATCTGACCCAACCATTGCTGGTAACCTTTTTTGGATTTTAATATATAGCAATGTTCAAGAAATCGCTAGGCGGTAATTAGACTATTTATATTATGAGATTATTGATTAGACGGACGCCTAGACCGATTTGCCATTTGCCGACTAGGTCCATTCCTGTCTAGATCGATTTTTAGAACACTGATATTTTAAAGGTGAGTAAAACTTTGTTTTATGTGAAATTGCAGCACATCCAAGACCTATGGTGCCTCAGAAAGATCTAGCGGTTTACGGTTACGGAAGTGTGGCTTGGAAAGATAGGATGGAGGAATGGAAAAGGAAGCAGAATGAGAAGCTTCAGGTTGTTAAACATGAAGGAGATCCTGATTTTGAAGATGGTGATGATATCCCTATGTAAGGAGAGACATCAATAAACACACTTTTGGTTTCATGTCTCTGTTCCATTATTGCTTATGAATTTTTTTATTTATTTTTTGTTAATGTAGGATGGATGAAGGAAGGCAGCCATTGTCTAGGAAGATACCAATCAAATCAAGCAAGATAAATCCATACAGGATGTTAATCGTTCTGCGTCTTGTGATTCTAAGTCTCTTCTTTCACTACCGTATTCTCCACCCTGTCAAAGATGCTTACGCACTGTGGCTTATCTCCGTTATCTGTGAGATATGGTTTGCTGTCTCATGGGTTCTTGATCAGTTCCCTAAGTGGTATCCAATAGAACGAGAAACATACTTGGACCGTCTCTCATTAAGGTGCTTGAAATCACAACACTTGGACCATTTTCTTGAACAATTATTTAAAAAAAATCGGTCTACCCGCCCGCCTAATCAATAGTCCCTATAAAGCGTTTAATTACCGCCTAGCGATTTCTTGAAAATTGGTTTTGGTAATATAATTTTTCACATTTTATATGTTTTGCAGATATGAGAAAGAAGGGAAGCCATCAGAACTATCCCCTGTGGATGTATTCGTCAGTACAGTGGATCCGTTGAAAGAGCCTCCGCTGATCACAGCAAACACCGTCTTGTCTATCCTCGCGGTTGACTATCCGGTTGATAAAGTTGCTTGTTATGTATCTGACGATGGTGCTGCCATGCTTACTTTCGAAGCACTTTCGGAGACAGCGGAGTTCGCTAGGAAATGGGTTCCTTTCTGTAAGAAGTACTGCATCGAGCCGCGTGCTCCGGAGTGGTACTTCTGCCATAAGATGGACTACTTGAAGAACAAAGTCCACCCTGCATTCGTCAGAGAACGGCGAGCTATGAAGGTATTTTTAATTACTTCTTTTTGCTTCTTTATTTGATGGGATTGGATATTGATTGATGAAAGGTTTTTTGACAGAGAGATTACGAAGAGTTTAAAGTGAAGATCAATGCTTTGGTAGCAACGGCGCAGAAAGTGCCTGAGGAAGGTTGGACTATGCAAGACGGTACGCCTTGGCCTGGTAACAGCACAAGAGATCATCCGGGGATGATCCAGGTTTTCCTTGGGAGTGATGGTGTGCGTGACGTGGAGAACAACGAGTTGCCTCGTTTGGTTTATGTCTCTCGTGAGAAGAGACCTGGATTCGATCACCATAAGAAGGCTGGAGCTATGAACTCACTGATACGTGTCTCCGGGGTTCTATCAAATGCTCCTTATCTTCTCAACGTGGACTGTGATCATTACATAAACAACAGCAAGGCTCTGAGAGAAGCCATGTGTTTCATGATGGATCCTCAGTCTGGAAAGAAGATCTGTTACGTTCAGTTCCCTCAACGGTTTGATGGGATTGATAGGCACGATCGTTACTCTAATAGAAACGTTGTCTTCTTCGATGTAAGTAAATTGTATACCATCCCCATTCAAGTACATTTCTACAACTAATGAATCTTTTGGTTTTACAGATCAATATGAAGGGTTTGGATGGGTTACAAGGACCTATCTACGTGGGGACAGGTTGTGTTTTCAGGAGGCAAGCGCTTTACGGGTTTGATGCACCTAAGAAGAAGAAGGCTCCACGTAAGACGTGCAACTGCTGGCCGAAATGGTGTTTCCTTTGCTGTGGTTCGAGGAAGAACCGTAAGGCGAAGACACTGGCTGCTGCGGATAAGAAGAAGAAGAATAGGGAAGCGTCTAAGCAGATCCATGCGTTAGAGAATATTGAAGAGGGTCCCGTCACTAAAGGTACAGTACAGTTATGTTTGTTTTAACACTCGTTTGATGTCAGAACTTGTTGTTGCTGATGAAAATGTTGTTATAGGCTCTAATGTGGAGCAATCAAGCGAAGCGATGCAACTGAAGCTGGAGAAGAAGTTTGGGCAGTCTCCTGTTTTTGTTGCGTCTGCTCGTATGCAAAACGGTGGGATGGCTAGAAACGCAAGCCCTGCTTGTCTGCTTCAAGAAGCTATCCAAGTCATTAGTTGCGGATATGAAGATAAAACCGAGTGGGGAAAAGAGGTAGGCAACTCCTGACTTTTCATACACATTTTTCTGTTTACAAAAATTAGGTTACTATATTAGAAACATATCTATTTTAGTTTGGTATATACTTCCGGTTTTTGGTTTGTTCGGTTTTATACCCAACCATATTCATATATTGCGGTTTTAAAAATAACATCTATTCGGTTTATTCGGCATTACCGAATCTAAACCACTTACTCTATTTAGGTTTAGTTTGGTTATATCGAATTGAGCACTCCCTATTTTCTTGTGTGTATGCAATAGATTCTTGATTTTGATGATGACTTTTTTGTACACACAAAAAAAAACACAGATTGGGTGGATCTACGGTTCTGTTACAGAAGATATTCTCACGGGGTTCAAGATGCATTCTCATGGATGGAGGTCTGTTTACTGTACACCTAAGTTACCAGCTTTCAAAGGATCAGCTCCAATCAATCTTTCAGACCGTCTTCATCAAGTTCTTAGATGGGCGCTTGGGTCCGTTGAGATCTTCTTGAGTAGGCATTGTCCTATTTGGTATGGCTATGGAGGTGGTTTGAAGTGGCTTGAGAGATTGTCTTACATTAACTCTGTGGTTTACCCGTGGACCTCTCTCCCACTCATTGTTTACTGTTCTCTCCCTGCCATCTGTCTTCTCACAGGCAAATTCATTGTTCCCGAGGTAAAACTATCATCTTGAGTAGGCCTGCGGGTTCGGCTCATTCGGTTTTCGGTTAGTTTGGTTCAACATAAATCTTACCGAATTAACCCGAAATAAAATTTGGTTCTGTATTCGGTTAGTTAGGTTTTTGAAAATCCTACTGAAATTTTTTATTTTGGTTTAATTTTGTTAAAATTAGGATAAGTTCGGTTCTATTCGGTTATTTTGGTAAGCTCGGTTTAAAATTTGGTTAGTTTGGTTCAGGGTTTTGGTATGGTTTGGGTATAAATATTTGAGCTCTCGAAATATGAATCTTTATTATATGGTTTGTGTTTTAAAACTGATCTTGTTTCTTTTGTTTTGCAGATAAGCAACTATGCGAGTATCCTCTTCATGGCCCTCTTCTCGTCCATTGCAGTGACTGGCATTCTCGAGATGCAATGGGGCAAAGTTGGGATCGATGACTGGTGGAGAAACGAACAGTTTTGGGTCATCGGAGGAGTCTCTGCGCATCTGTTTGCTCTCTTCCAAGGTCTTCTCAAGGTTCTTGCTGGTGTGGACACTAACTTCACAGTCACATCAAAAGCAGCTGATGACGGAGAGTTCTCAGAACTTTACCTCTTCAAATGGACTTCACTTCTCATCCCTCCAATGACTCTTCTCATCATAAACATCATCGGAATCGTGGTGGGAATCTCTGATGCTATAAGCAACGGATATGACTCGTGGGGACCGCTTTTTGGAAGGTTGTTCTTTGCACTTTGGGTGGTCATTCATCTTTACCCTTTCCTTAAAGGTTTGCTTGGGAAACAAGATAGAATGCCGACCATTATTGTCGTCTGGTCGATCCTCTTGGCCTCGATCCTTACACTTCTTTGGGTGAGGGTTAATCCGTTTGTGGCCAAAGGTGGTCCTATTCTTGAGATTTGCGGTTTAGACTGCTTGTGATTTGATGGAGTGTGTCACACGGAACAAGAGAGGTGGGAGAGGTTTTAAGTACCTCTTAAGACTTGATTTAATTTTTGTTTTTACGTGATTGTTATTCTTGCAAGAATGTGTTGTAGATATAGATGAAAAGAAGGTTTGTTTGTTGTCTATTTGTTTTGTTCTTTGGTCGTGAGAAAAAAAAAGATTTGTCAAGTTATTCTTTAATTGAATACTTCTGATATCTTTTGAATATTTTACACAAGAGGTGTTTCAATCTGTAATCTTTTTACGAAAGCAACTTTGATTTATTTTTATTTAAAGAAAATCTGTGTTTATCTGTTATCTTTTGGGAATTTAATTAGTGAATCCTTCTCCCACTGAAGTTCAACTCCGGGCTCTCTATTCAAGTCTCTATGATTTTGAAAATCCATTATAAATTTTTGGAATCTTTTGTATGATTTTGAAATGTTCAAGAAACCTAAACCACAAGTCCATAGTGAACAGCAAAGTTTCAAAAAGAAAAAAAGTCCATAGTGAACTGATATATTATGGTTCTCAGACGATCAAGATAAAATACAAAATATAAACTAGTAATGATTTAGAATTACGAAGTTAACCGACTGGCCCAAAAGAGTATTAAGAAGGCCCTACGGCCCATATTTACATTTGCTTTTGTGTTACAGTGTTTTGAAAAGTGACATGGTGCTTTCATTCCTGTAAACTGCACCATTGAGAATTAGTTTAGTAGTTACATATGAAAAGGACAACTTTTCCAGTACTGTTATTATAGAAAACGTGATTCGTTTTGTCGCATCTCAACAAGAAGACACGTGTGTATGAATGTATATTGTGTCTACTGTTCCTTTGGCAGCTGAAATATAAATGTGGGACTCGGAGTTGCACGTAAATGACACGGAAGCATAAGGATCTATGGAATGTTACTCAGATAGTAGTATTAGTTATCATTGTTAATGGTGATGTGATATTCAGTTTGACTGTTGACTCATTTTTAAGATATGGTTTGATCAGAATAAAATAGTGGTTGACTTGTCGGTGTTGAGAGTTATCTGACTATTTTTTGGCAAAGTCAGCCTTTTTCTGCCACATGTTATAACAAACACGATTTTAGTAAACTTTGATTTTCAGAAAGGGGCCTGATGATAAGTCTCAACCTTTGCATATATATGAGTTGATCGATTTTTCAAATTGATTAAATTAAACAATTAAAGAATGTTTAATTAGAACCCAAATTTGAATTCTGCTTTATTCATATATATCAACATGTAAATATAAAACACCCTGCTGGATACAATGTACCGACATAATCTATTTTAATATATAGAAGATGTGAAAAACGATAAATATGAATTGATCGAGTTTTAAATTGATTAAATGAACATTAGAGAATGTTTGCCTTTTCAGTGAGAACCCAATTTTGGATTATGTTTCATTCATATATCAACATGCAGATATAAAACATTGAACCGGATACAATGTATCAACGTAGTGTTTTATGATATAGAAAGATGTAGCAAAAACGACATAAGCGTTACCTAATTAGTAGTTTTCTTTTGGTAAAGTCCATATATAGCAGTTAGTATTTTTTTCTATGCCGGATACTAATTATTAGACGATTGTTAAAACGATAATCTTGTATCTTATGAGAATCCACGTCTAATTGTATTATTTGAGTCGTTTTATTGGATTTATATTTGAGGACATGATGTAAATCTTAACTATTTTCTATTAGTTCACATAATTTCACCTTTTTCTAAAACTCGACGTAAAAACATACATTAACGAACATTTAATCATATTATTGGACCAAACTTGCTTCTATTATAATTAGTACTAGACCTTGATCCGTCCGACCGGGCGGGTATTTATTTTCTGTTTTTATTTTTTTATTTATATTAAATGGTAAATTTGTAATATTTATACATAAATTCAGATTCAAAATTATTTTTTTCAGTTAAAATAAAAATTAAAATTAAAAGCTTAATAAAATATTCTGATATAAAATTTAAATTTCTTAAGTAAAATAATATAGAAGTGGGTCATAATTTTTTCCAATTCCAAAATCTCAGCATCTCAAATAAAATAAATTTATAAATACATAAAATATATAAACATATTTAGAACTATACTTTCTATTAAAATAAATTTGTTATAAAATAATTTATCGATGTCGTTGTTTATTTCTATAGCTTGATCCGTGACCGTATAAATTTTTTTTTTGTTTTCTTTCTACTAATGGTATGATATATATATATATATATATATGAGATTAGTACACGATTGTTATATTAGTATACGGGTCAAAAACAAAATGTTATATTACTAAATGATTGAAAATTATGTACATTATTTATAGCATGTAGTTGCAGGATCACACGTAAGTGATGGCACAATAAATTTTCTACTATACCATATGCAATTTTTAATATCATTAAATGTGATAAATTTAGAATTAGAAAATGTCTTTATTAAACTAAAAAGACAGCATTAATAAAACTATAAATAATTTCAAAATTGATTTAATAGAGAAGGAAAATTAAATTTTATATTATGACAACATATTAACTCAACTAAAAAAGACAAACATTAAAATAGGTAATTTAATTTATATTATGATAACACATTAACTCAACTGAAAAAGACAAGCATTAAAATAAAAAAACTTAATTTAATTTTCAGTGGCATAGAAATGTAAATAACTACAAAAACTTAGGGGTATTTTCTAAGTGTAATTTTGTTTTAATAATATATAGATTTGGAAAAATGAAATAGTAAAATCCGGATTTTCAGGTCGACGACATCTTTTCAAAGCATATTTAGTTATATATTTCTGCGACTAAAGCTGTATTATTATTAAATCATTAATAATCCGTAGTTCCGTACAAACAACCCCTGGCTATTTTCTAGTATTAGTTACTATCAAGTTGTGATGTCAACTTGCCAATTGTTGAGAATATTTATAAACAAGTGGAAACAGTTTCATATTTATCTTTTATTTAATATAAGTAGTTTACTAATATGCTAGGCTATTACTAGCTCGCAAAAAAAATGCAAAGGTTAAACATAATTATTACGAATATTTTTTTGTCTCATAAATACATGAAGATACACTAAATGTCCACAAGTTACTAACCAAATAAAGTAATTTTCATTGAATATATGCAATTTTGGTGCCTTTCTGAAAAAAATAATGATACTAATTTTATTAAAAAAGAATATAGTATTCATATAATGCTCACTTACAATATCAGTTTTAGCTGTACCTACTTTGATACGGTATATTACTTCCTTATTTATAGAAAAAGACAGAGTTGGTGTCAAAAAGACATTTTCTGCTAAGAATGTCAAAAGGACATTATCGTATACGCCTTACGTAATTAAATTGTTCATGACTAGGTCTTCGGTTTGGCAACGTTAAAACAGTTATAAAATTGCAAGTTGAAGAGATTCTTATAATAATCCTTGTTTTAATAGCCGGGTTAATGCAAATTAACCAAAGATTAGGTCAGGCATTAGGCACACACATGGGAGAAATATGTCATTTAATAATCGTTGAGTTTCCGTATTTGAATCGATCACATCTTTGAATGCCTTAATTAGCTATACTATCTTTCTAAATTCATCTTATTATACAGTAATAACTTTGTATTAGACTGCAATAGGTATGTAATAACTTTGTATTAGACTGCAATAGGTATCAAGCTGGGAAGGTTTTTCTCTTTTGGAAGAATTGACATGACAGGTGAAAAGCTTTTCGAGAAACAGTAATTCTGAATAACGAGCTAAATGATAAGCCTTAAACATCAGGCTACTAAAATTTCACATCATAATAATCGAATTTTCTGACAAAAAAATCGAGTTTTAACAGTTTCTTCTTTGGGTAAAATATACAAGTTACTTTTGAACCAACCATATGGAAGTGTTGTACTCGCATCTAGAAAAAGGTCAAAAAAACAACGACGTTAACTTGAGAGCACACACTTGTTTATAGAATATAGATCGTTTTCTAAAGAAGTCAAACGATGACATTTCGAGACAATCATCAAGTTACACTACTATAAAATAAAACAAATTTATACTGGACCATTATATTCTTGGAAGTAGTGTTTTAAAACAATGTATTAAATGAAGTGAATAACAAATATTTTCTTCTTTTTGTTTTACTGAAACAAATATCTTCTTCATTCATGAGCTTTTTTTTTATATGAGAACTTAAATGTTGCACAAAAAATATATAAGTGAAAAAGCCACTAAATTTTTTTTTCTACACATATAGGTATATATGATGTATCCATATAATATAATGAATTAAGAAACGTATTAATGTTTTTATGTAAGAGTCTATTGAGGCTTTGCTTTTGTTCTGTCTTTTTCTTACCTTTCCGTTCTCTGCATGTATTTCCGGCTCCGGGACGAAGACGTTTGTACAGTTTTCTCGTCACCGGTTTTAGTTTCCAACATCGCATCTACCGCTTGATGGATGGTTGGCGTTTTGACTCTGGGACCCAGCCGTGTCTTCTCCGGTGGTGGTTGTCGGCTCTCGTCGTTCCCTTGGAAGTATTCATGCTGTTTGATGTTTGGTTTAGTGTGTGGTGGCCGTGCTTGCAGGAAATCTCGATACAATCGATGGATGCTCTTTGAAGCTTAGGCGTTTGTGTGGGAGAAAACCGAATCCCTATACTTTTAACATTGTCGTTGAAAGTGGCTTTCGGTGTTCTTGTTTCGTTTTCCGGTGAATCCGGTGGTTCTGTGATTTGCGTGTTACAGTGTCGACTTTCAATAGGAGACGAAGTCGGTGAATCTTTTTTCGGTGAAGAAACGTTTAGCGGTCCCGGCGGCGTTTCCCAGTCCACGATGATGCTTGCCCCTCGCCACGCGTCCATTCGGTGAGTAGGTTTTCACCACGTGGAAGCGGTATGCGGTGGTGGTGGATCACTTGTTTTTTTCGATTTGGGCTTGGGATATGTTTACGGTCTAGTGGGTCTTTCTTGTTTGTGTTTGTAGCCCGGGTCTTGGGCCTAGATTGTATATGTTTTCTCCTTGGCTTTTTTTGGCTCCATAATAATATTATAATAATATTATAAGACAGGCAAAAAAAAAAGTCTATTGAGGTTGGAGAATGTATAAAAACATTTAGAGTGGATAAGCAATAAAAATCGAAAACGAAGAATATCTACTGGGTCAAATGGTCAAAGATAATCACGTGTGCCGGTGTGCCGGTGTGCGTTGGCCTTTCACCACCGACACCGTCCTTTGACGTTGGCACGAAGCAACACCGCACAGCAACTGCTTCTGTCAACTTGACCTTCAAGCTAACCGTTTAGGCAAATATCTTATTTTAATTTTTCTTTTTTGTAAACTAATACTTATTTTAATGGTTTACTTATTTTTAACAATTCATCTTATACTAATTATATAAATCACCGAATTTTAGATATAGCAATTGATAATCGTGTCTGAATGTCTCCATATCTTAACAGTGTTGTTTATAGCTTTTGGTTTTACTTTGCAACTTGTCTATAGTTAATGACACTATAATCCCCCTAAAGATAAATCCTTCCGATAAGTATCTTAATTACTTAAAGTTTACTTGATTACTTAAAGCTTATTAGGCCCGTTTCACTTTTTGATAATAAAACTTAATAACTTCAATTGCATGTCGATAGAATTAAATATCACCCAAGTTGCAAAAGTGTCGGAGTCCATTACATTTTCTCTGTTTCTAAAAAAGATTTTTTTTAGTTTATTTTCAAGAACTAAAAATTATTTAAATAAAAAATAATTTATTTATGAGTTAATGATATTAATTTTTTAAAAAATTTAATAAATTATTATATATTTAAATTATTGGAAATTCTTATTATCAAAGTGAAATATTTATATTTATAATTAGATTTTTTATTATATTTAATGTGTGAAAGATTAATTTGGAATAGGAGGAGGAAATATATACGTATATACAAACACAGTATTCAGTTTATAGAAATTTATTCATATAATCACCAAAACCAATTTTTCTTCTGTTACTATAGCTCAACTTTATAATGTTTAGCTATTTTCTCTATTTTATATGTATTTTTATATAGAAAGTGCATGTTTTCCTTTACATTCACACGGCATAAAAAAGAGAAACCGACTCTTTCATTTGGCGGCGCTGAATAAAAAAAAGTTTACACAATAAAAAAATTTGTATATCTATCAGCTAAACCTTGTTCTTTGTTTAAAAAAAAACATCTGTAAAATCTCTGTTTTTCTTTCTCACCTCTCTGTTTTTTCCTCTCTCTCTCCAGAGTTTTCTTTCTCTCTAAGAAAAACATTTTTTTTTTAATTTCAGGGTTTATAAGGTTTTAAGCTTCACAAGAGGATTATTAGGAAGAGAGATTTTTATGTGCACCTTAAAAGTGGCAAACCAGGAAGATAAAGTTGGTAAGAAAGCCGAGTTTACCACTCGAGAAGATGATCACCGGACGTTATCAGACATCGATCAATGGTTTTACTTATTCCCGGCGGAAGACAACCACCTCCACCACCGTGATAACGCCCTTACGCCTCCGTCATCGTCGTCTTCGTCTCTTATGTCGAGTTCTGACAGAGGGAAGGAGATGTCTGCGATTGTCTCTGCTTTGACACATGTCGTCGCTGGAAATGTTCCTCCTCATCAGTTCGTTGGCGGTGGAGGTGGCGGTGGAGAAGGTACTTCGAATTCCTCTTCCTCCTCCGGGCACAAGAGGAGGAGAGAGGTGAAGGAAGGTGGCGGCGGAGGCAAAGCAGTCAAGGGAGTTAATACTTTGACGGTTGATCAATATTTCTCCGGCGGCAATTCTAGTTCGAGAGGTAACTATCGCTGTTTAAAAAAAAATTATAATACAATTAACTAAAAATATTTGTAGTTTTCTAAATTTCATAACCGGCCATATATCCATAACACACGCATGCACTATAACATGATCATTTCTTTCAAAAATTTAGATATTTTTGTTTCAAAATTATAGTAACGTTTTGTACATATGTTCTAAATTAGAACAAGATATGTAAATAAGAATAAGAAAATATAGTAATCTATGCAAATAAGTAGCAGAAGTGTTGACAACACTATAAAAAATATTAACAATAACGAAAGTGTACATAGTTATCCTAAGACATATAACTTTAGATTATAATGAAAAGGTCAATGTAATTAATTAACAAAGTGATGATGATTATATGCCAAAAGAATCTATCTCCCTCCATTTGCCTCAAGAGTCGTTTTCCACTTGCTCTGTTTACCTACTTGTTCATTCCTCTTTGTGGCCTCATCACTTTCTAATAACCATCAACACTTTTTATGGGCTTTCTCTTTATAATAACACTACTCTAGACATTCAGTTTTCACTTCTTAATATTTTTTTAATATGTTTATTTGTTTGTTTGCAGTGAGAGAAGCTTCGAGCAACATGTCAGGTTCAGGCCCAACATATGAGTACACAACTACAATGAATACTAACACCGAAACGTCGTCGTTAAATGCGGACCAACCTCTAAGAAGATACAGAGGAGTGAGACAAAGACCGTGGGGAAAATGGGCGGCTGAGATTCGAGATCCTTTCAAAGCGGCTAGAGTTTGGCTTGGTACGTTTGATAATGCTGAATCAGCTGCGAGAGCTTACGATGAAGCTGCTCTTCGGTTTAGAGGCAACAAGGCCAAACTCAACTTCCCTGAAAACGTCAAACTCGTTAGACCTCTCGCTGCAACACAGTCTCTGCCGCAACCCGCCCCTGTTCAGACAATAACTCAGCTAAGGAACTCGAGTTCTACAAGTACCCTTTTGCCTATAAGACCTGCCGTTGATTCTCAGCCGTTGATGCAATCGTACAACTTGAGTTACTCAGAGATGGCTCGCGATCACCAACAGTTTCAGCAACATTTTCATCAACAATCTATGGATTTATATGATCAAATGTCGTTTCCGTTGCGTTTTGGTCTCACCGGAGACTCAATGATGCAATCCACTTCGTCATCCTCTTCTCATTCCCGTCCTCTGTTTTCTCCATTAGCGGTTCAACCGCGCGAAACCGGTTATCTCCAGGACATACAATGGTCACCAGAGAAGAAGACAAGTAATGATGATAACAGTCCATCATCTTGATAGTATTACTTCATAGAAAAGAGAATGATGATTGCTTGTTGTAGGGTTTAGGTTTAGGTTTACGTTTACGTTTGTATTATTATCTTCCTTGCATGTTTTCATGTTCTTTTTTAAACATTTTATCATATTTTTTGCATAATAATAAATTCGTTGTAAAAAGAAGGAAGAGTTTTGTTTACTCTGTCATGTGAAACCAAACAAAGAAAATGAAGAAATTTTAGGACAATTACAAGAACCTGAATTTTGTTTTCCACTATAGGGTGTGGCTAAAATAGGTTTCTCAAGCTCTTAGTGCAGCTTTATGAACTATAGTTTCTTTGTGAATTTGGTGACAACCCCTTTTCAACAAAACCAAGTTTTGATGCGCATGAGTTCGTTGCTGTCTTTAACGATCTGGGAGCCAGATTATTCCTGAATCCTGATGGTCAGTAGACTTTTGCTATCAAGGCTTTGGACAAAACCATCTCAGATAGATGCTTCTCTGCTTCCTGAAATATAATGAAACAATAGAAAAAGATGTTTTATAAACATTTAGCTGGTTACATTTATATTCAATTTCAGAGAGAAGACATGCATGTAATGTGTCAAAAATAACTGGTGAACAATGTGATAGACTAAATGATGCCTTACCTAATCATTAGTTCATAGTAAATCCGCTTTAGCTCCAACAGTGTAGGTATATCAGCTTGAGCCTCTTCTACAATGTTCTCACCTTCCTTTAGGTAGGTATTTAATGGGTCGATATCATACGTTTACCTAATGGGCCGAGATGATACGTTTATTTAGTGAGCCGAATAATACGTCTTTTTTTTGGTTACCGCCTACTCTGTTTCACATGAGTTTATTGGGTCATGTCTATCAGTCTATACAATACATACATAATACAAATGAATTTAGTGCGTTTTGCATTTCAGTTTGTCATATGAAAAAGTATTGAAGATCACTTGAATCATCAAATTTGGGATATAAAGTGAATCTCGTGAATTCTAACACGTTTATATGTGTATTGATAGATGAGGATTCTCTAGATCTCTAATATCATTTTTATATTCATTAGAAGAATGTTGTTTATAGTATTTTGTTTGTTGTTTGTTATATTATCAGCAGAAATATTGAGTTTACAGTATTATAAACGATGATCAATTATTCAAATATCTATAACACATCTAATCATAATGAACAATATAGCATTAAACCTAAAATAAGATATTAAGAGTCTCTATGACTCTATGACTCTATATAGTATATACACAAAATATGTGTATCCATTGATTAGTTCAGAACACATATAATACACACATAAACTACGGTTATTATATAGAATCGTTCGTATTTTATTTTCATGAAGACTCGACTATACTTAATTATATGTATACAAACTCGATTATATTTATATGACGATTTATAAAATAGTTTACATTCTCAATACTTGATAGTAATTTCTGTTGAATAGATCATATAAATCTCGGGATATCATAGAATATATCTTTGGATATCTCACAAGAAACTGCTAAGTTCATCACATGTGTAGTGTGTTCATTAGCGGTTGTGTATCGGTCTTTTCTTGTTCGCACTATTATAATCCATATCCACCAATCCATAACCATCACTTCCTCCTCCGTCTTGTCTTGAGTTCCGAGTCTCTTGCTCCTTCTCCACAACCAATAGCTTTCTATTCCTCACGATTTCTCCTATGCTTCGTGCTAAAAAGCAGAAAAAAAAATCATCAAAACTCATTTTTGGTAATACATATTGTTATTAGAAAAAACCTCATTCAAGCTTGTGTATAAAATCTTGATAGCAGCTACTTGATATATAAATACTATAGACTCCTTATATGCATTAGGTGTGTATATTTGCTATAAATTCACCTTGAGCAGGGGAAGAAACTAAGACGATGAGAAGAAGTGCCAGGAGGAGAGGCTTGTAAGAAACCCTAATTGCCATTTTTAGAAGTGACTTAGTTTATTTTACTCTCGCTATATGTTTCTTATTGAAACTTTTTGTGTTTATATATACAAGATGAATGATTCTATGATGAGCTTATGGTCCCATATATTCTATCAGAATTTAAGAACGTTTTGGAAGTTATTGGGACATATGGGTCCAAGGACACAACGTCGATATTTATGTGTCTTCCCACATTAACATTTATATTTCAAGTGACTTTACGGTTGATTGTTAAACTTTTTTTCTTTAACTCTCTCTTTGGATTTCTTTAAACTATTAAATTATATAAATCATCTTTACTATGTTGTTTTCATTTACAAGACTAAGAGAATTTATAGCAAGAGGTCGTAATGGAGTAAGTGGGAGTAGTAATCAAGAGTTTGTTATACTTATACCAGCTAGGTATGTGTAATAAGTTGATATAAACCATCCAAAGTCTATAACCGTAATTAGATTTGTGAGATATATTTCTAGGAGATTATAGCTAGGACGGAGTGGTTCTTTGATCAAATGGAGATATTGAAAGATTGTGGTCCTTTAAAGGAATACGATTTATCAGATCATTCAAAACAAATGACTTATGTGCAAGTTTACATGCAATATTGTTTATGGAATACCTAATATCTCTTGCGAGCAATCGGGTCTGACTGGCCCCGGTGGTCAGGTCTCCATAGAACTAGCTCGGTTGGGTCACGGCCCTCCGGATACCCCGGTTATCAAAAAAAAAATTGTTTATACTTACAAACAGACCTCTTTCAAGTACTCAACGCATGGACGAACAGATAAATATTAGTAAACTGATATCGAAAGTGAAGGGTTAGCTAAAGATCTAGCATATGTTATATTGGATGATAAAATTTTATGTAAGCCATCTTCTTCATTTTCTATCGATCATGCATGTTATATACATCAGTTTATAGGATCTGGAATTCATAGACAATACAAGGCATATATATATATATATATATATATAATGTTCAAACAAAAAAGAGGCATATATACAAGTTTACCCATATTATGAATGGGATTCTCTCGTTGATCATGTGATTTATTAGCTGATATTCTATCATTTCGATTAAAAATAAAATAAACTGGACCACATTAGGGATGTAGATTGGAGTGTGGGGGTCGGGGACATGTTAGATAGAGTGTATAGATATGGGAAAAAGGACGTAGAGTTTGTAGAGTCATGTGTTTCCCAGTAAACCATTCATTATTACAATTTATTTTCTTCAACTACAAAAACTACAAATTCCAACAAGAGTTGGCCTACTTTCCTTTTCCATTTATTTTGATATAGAACATCCAATTTTTATTTAAATTATTGCTATTATAATTCCACGTGAATGAATATGATACATCGTTTCTAAAGTTAGTTGGAGGAAAAAATTGACAATTCTAGTATAACAGTATTCCGGCCGATTTGATCAAAGAAATATATGGACTTAAAAAGTTTGAACTTCATTTGATATTATGACTCGTTTTGAGTTCTATCCCATGAAATAAATGAATAACCTGATATTATTATTTGTGGAACCTAATTTTTTTTAAAAAGTCTCTGTCTCTGTGACATTGTTTCCATGACTATAATTTTATTATCGCCAGTTTCATATGATTAGGAACATGGGTTGATTAGACATCTACGTTTGAAAAGATCGGGAAACTTTATTTTCTATGGAAAACTCCAGAAACCAGCCACAATGTCATGTACCAAGAACCAGTGACAATCTCTAGACAACACCTACTGATGAATGTTTTGTTAGTACAGAGAAAGTCATGACCAAAGAAAAGCCCTTTTTCAAAAAAAAAAAGTCATGACCAAAGAAAGAAGTGTATATTTCTCTAACTTTTGGTTTTATCTATCTGACGAAGATTTTCAAACACTTATAAGGTTTTACTTAGAAACACGTAGTTTCTCGGAGATCGCAATCAAGGCAATGTGTTATACATACAAGTTGAACTGAGACAGGGACCATGAGAGCACATGTAAGGTTTGGTCCCATTTGGTATAATCAGTCTTTGTCTCTCTTTCATCACCGTTAAATAACAAGTCTACATTTAAGTCTTGAGAGCTTAGACAAGACATTAAAGGAATCGTATTGCCTATCAACGAAAATCACAATCAAAGATTTTATCTATCTTTCTTAGGGGTCAATTTCAAATTTCTCCAATGACTATCAAATATTAAGAAATTGTTTGTGTATTACATGAAACAATACTAGATCAACTGAGACTTTCCAATGGTGTTTTTTTTTAATTGTTGCCAAATGAAACATGATTTCAGTAAGGTAACCTCGGCATGTTTCAAAAATATAAACAAACCTCTGGCCTGTACAGTGGATTGTGGTTACCATGAAACACTTTCATGGAGGGTCCAATCTAATTAAGTTGTTTCATTTAGAGAAAAGAAGATAAAATTGAGGAAATCAAATGATCCAGTCTTTTTTTTTGAAAGAATTTTAAATTTGTTCACTTCAAAAACTTTTGTACAACTAGTGCTATCTTTTATCTACACCGGATAAAAAATGTTTAAAGATTTTAGATTTTATCATAAAATTGAACAAGATGAGGTTTGAACCCAGGATGTTTGATCCAGTCTTAGTATGTTTGATAGTGTTTTTTTTTCAATGTTGACTTGTTCCCTTGCTGTGTGAATGAACAAAAATACATAAGAGGCTCATGGAATTGACGTGATGAAATGGAAGAAATCCAAGTAGACGGCAAGACAAAATTAATAAAGATGATGAATTCCAAGTTCAAATATATAAAACAGTCCGGTGATGAGTATATATAACGCAATTTGAATCGTAAGATCTTGCTCTATGAACGCATAAGCAGGTAAAGAATACATGTGTCGAGCTACCATGGAAGTAATAACTCCTAAGGAGTGGTATTTCCGTCTCCTCCTGTTCTTATTTAAGCTCATTCTGCATGAAGGTTTTGTAGAAGCAAACACATGTGACTTTCTGATAAAAATTCTTTGATCTTTGGACTTGCATGCGGAGCTAGACAAATTAATTTTCGAAATCTTATTAGCACGTCCTTGGGAGGATAATCAAATATGAGTAGCAATAATATAGCATAATCAAGAAACAGTAGACTGATTCAAAGTAGCTCACTATGCATAAAAGGCGTATGCTAAGGCCTAAGAGATGAAAAGTTTAACAATGAGCTTTGTTTTTAACATTATAGTTTTTTTCTGTCAACAACCCACTCCGACATGGCTGGCTTATTTGGAAGAAGAGAATGTCTGTAGTCTGAATTTTTAGCAAAGAAATCTGATCGCTCATTGAGTTAACATTTTGATTTAGCATTCCTAGGATCCACAATGAGCAAAGAGCTAACATTTTGGTTTGAAAATGTAGATATTGATAAAAATAATGCTAGATTCAAATTTACATATCGATGTACCACCGTAAGTAAAACTATTATGCGACCGAAATCCACATTAAACAATGCTAATTTAAGAGAGAATTTAATCCTCAAAAAAGAAAGTTCGACCAATTTTATATAGCGACGACATATTCTCTTAGCCAAAAACAAAATAATTAACTGATTACAAGTGTCCGGCAAAAGACATCTATATTCACTCGTGGTTCTTCCTAAAAATAGAAACTTATGTGAAGCTAAAATTCCTCACTAGCAACCTAAAAACACTCTTATTACAACATTAACAAAGACCACCTAAAGACACGAAAAAGAAATTCCCCGACTGTAAGAAAACACAACAATCAGACAAACAAACAGAAACACACATCTTCGAGCTAGATCAAACAGACCAAATCTCATCATCACCAGTGTATCAATATGACCATAAGAGCAGCGATGCTTGTTAATGTCGGAACGGTTATAGTGACCACTTTGACCTTAGCTAGCTTGGTCAGAGGCTTCGGTGTGAACTGGGGCAATATCGCATCGCATCCGTTGAATCCTGATATTGTTGTTAGGATGCTTAAGGACAACAAGATCAACAAAGTGAAGCTTTTTGACGCCCATTCATGGACGATGAATACTTTGGCCGGTACGGGCATGGAGGTTATGGTTGGAATCCCTAATAACCTTCTTGAATCTATAGCCACGGATTACGAAAATGCTAAAGATTGGGTCAAAGAAAATGTCACGGCTTACATGGGTAAAGATGGCGTCAATATCAAGTAAGCCTTAAAAACAACTTTTCCTAATTAATGATCATATTCAAATATTCGATTAGGAGATAAGTGGATTGACTCAAGTCCATTGTATGATCGCCATTTATAGGTACGTGGCCGTGGGGAACGAGCCGTTCTTGTCAGCATACAACGGATCGTTCTTGGAGACGACGTTTCCAGCATTAAAGAACATTCACAAGGCGTTGAAAGAAGCTGGACATACCGATAAAATGAAAGCCACGATCCCACAGAACGCTGAAGTTTACCAATCAGCTAATGATAAGCCATCAGAAGGAGATTTTCGAAGCGATGTAAAGAAAACGATGGTCGACATAGTCACCTTCTTCCATGATAATGATTTACCTTTTACCGTCAACATTTACCCTTTTCTTAGTCTTTACCTAAACGAACATTTTCCCGTTGAATTTGCTTTTTTCGACGGTAAAGGTGAGTCAATTCCTGATAACGGTAAGAACTACGATAACGTGTTTGATGCGAATTACGACACACTTGTTTACGCGTTGAAGAAAGCCGGGGTTAAAGATATGAAGATTATCATTGGGGAGGTAACTTGATAAGCAAGTTGATTTTTATTATGTATAATTTAAAATAAATCGTTAGCCAATGACTAGACGCCTTATGTGAGATTTGCGTTTAGGCGGTTGCATAGGCGCAACAACTATACCAGCTTAAAAATAAATATTTTTAAAAAACTGATTCATTCACAGTCAATTTAATTAAATTTTTTGTTATTTAAGAGACCGATTTTTAGAATACTAGTTAGGAATATCACAGATATTGAATTTTTTTATTGAATTTGGTTATCTTTTACAGATTGGATGGCCAACGGATGGTCATAAATATGCGACGCCAAAGCTAGCAGAGAAATTCTATGCAGGTCTTATGAAAAGACTTGCTAAAGAGGAAGGGACTCCACTGAGGCCTGAGAGATTAGAAGTTTATCTCTTTGGTTTCCTCGACGAGGACATGAAGAGTATTGCGCCTGGACCATTCGAGAGACATTGGGGAATCTTTAGGTAATATAAATACGTTTTTCTTTATATCTAGCACTCTAAAACTAGATTTCTTGAACGACAAGTCACCTTCTTATTTTTTTAATATTTACATATAGACTTTCATATGATGTGGTAAGAGCTATTTATATCAAGTTTCAAAGTTTTGCTCTCCTAAACTTAATTTTTCAGATGCTAATAGCAATAGTATAATACTATACAAGCGTTATTAAAGCCAATTCTTAGCGTTTATATATTATTTTGCATAATCTTTTTTAGTATTTTGATGTCTTTTTTTGTTATATTATTTAACTTTTCGATGTTTAATTATTCACCTCGCATTATTATCATCACCAATATTTTTATGTAACAACTACTAATTTGTTACGACTCATATATAATGTTCGTCTTTTATTTTCCTTGGTTACGTTACCACAAAACATCAGTCGTTGACATTTCTAGTTCTTTCTAATATTTGTCCACCAGGTACGATGGAACACCTAAGTTTATGCTAGATTTCACTGGAAAAGGACGCAAGATGGTACCCGTGGCAGCGAAAGGTGTGAAATACTTAGATAAACAATGGTGCATAGTGAACAAAGATACGATCAATCTTGATAAGGTTGCTCCGGACCTAGAGTATGCATGTTACCACGGTGACTGCACTGCGATGAAGGGTGATTCAAGATGTAGTAAGCTAGACAAAATCCAAAACATATCATACGCATTTAACATGTATTATCAGATTCAGGGCCAAGACGTTAGGGCTTGTGATTTCAAAGGAGCTGCTAGGATTACTAAGGACAATGCGACCGTGGGAAGTTGCCTGTTCCCTATTCAGATCGTTAGTGGAAGTGACGACTTCAGGATCAGCTTTGTGTTCGGAAGATTCCTTGTCGTTGGACTTGTTCTTCTAGGATTAATCACAATTATATAGTTTTTTTATTTACTATTTTGTTTTTCAATTTTGGGTAATTGATTCCATACGGTTATTTTTATTTATTGTTCTTTTGATAACATTTGAATTAGTACTTTTATGTGTTTTATAGATCGATAATCAAATCATATACTCGTTACCAGTTCAATTTTTTTGCCAAATTTTTTTAAAAATCATTTACTCGTTTATAGTTATTTTTCCTTTGAATTTCAGTTTCATTTGTGTACATATATATACATCTATATATCTTATGTTCATGATATATACTCAAGAGTGTTCAATCATATCGTCGTTCCACAAATGTGACAAACTTTACGGTGAAAAAATCATTTCCCATCCCATCATCAACTTTGATGCGTCCATATATTTTTCTTACTTTTCTTTGTTAATACATTATTTTTCTTTACCTTTAAACACAATAAAGAGCAATTATTGTTGTAGTTATAACCAAAACAACTAACCGTGGCGCCAAGAAATTTCGCCTTACCTTAGACCATGATTATCGGCGTCCCAGTCTTGTGTCCTTCTGATATTTGGGCCAAAAAATAAATCCAAAAGGCTTAATAATCTAAGAAACAGAAGGAAAAGTCCCAAACTAAAAACTTTTTTTTGTCGCGTCCTTGATGCCACGCGTCAGAATGGGAGATATTCTTCCTTATCCACAATGTTTCTTCTACGCCTTCGACGAAGCAACCCTACCCTCTCTCTCTCTCGTGATCTCTCCTGATAATCTGGGTTTTGTAATGGAGAGAAGAAACTGGCTTGTGCTTTGTCGAATTGGAGCCCTTCCAATTTTAGGTTTTTACCAGATTAGGTTTTTACCAGATTGGAAGAGATTGAAGCTACAATTTCAGAGAGAGGAAAGGTATGGAGGGAGAGATTTGGAGACGATCGTCGGTGGCGGGTGGGAGAATAGATGATTACGGTGGTGGTGGTGACGGAGATGCGGCGGCGAGGTTTGGATGAGAAAGGACGAGCGGGAGGAGAAGAAAAAAGGGACGTGGTCTAAGGAGGAAGACGTTATGCTGAGCGAGCTCGTGGAGAAGTTCGGACCGAGGAACTGGAGGTGTGATGGAGCGGAATATTCCTGGTCGGTCGGGAAAGTCATGATCGTTGAGGTTAGTTTGATATGTTCTCTCTCGTGTTCTGTCTCAGTTTTGCAAACAACAAAGAGATTTTAGCTTAAAGTTTTAATTTTCTTTGCGTGATTAAGCAGTGAATTATGCTGAAGAAGAGATCAAGAAGCTAGCAAGCTTCGTTAATGGCGGATAATTCTGGTCTGATCATCAAGCCAGGAGACGTAATGTGTCAATCTTTTACTCATCTGATGTTGACACTCTTCTTCTTGAGTATGCAAGTTTGATCGAATTTTCTGTTTGCAGGTTCTTTTCCCATACGAAACTTTTGTTCAGTATTTTAACTGGTATGCAAGTTTGATCGAATTTTCTGTATGCAAGTCTGATTTGTTAATCTTGTTTTCAGTTGTTTTGCTTATGTGGTTCTACAATACCTTTCCTGGACACTCCCTCTTGTTGCTTACCTACTAGAGAGAGGCCACAAGAGAGAATGTGAGTTTTCAATTCGAAAGGGAACGTCAAAATGCTTCACAGCTACGTGGTTGTAACTTGGAGCCTATGGTTTGTTTTGTTGACAGGTAGGCGCAACGATTGGTGCTTTCTGTTAATGGGAGACAGGAAGATGCTCATGAGTTGATGAGCTCAGCAATTGTTATATTGTTATTTGCTGGTGAAGTTTCTGTTAATCAATCAGCTATTTTTATGGTGATACTTGAACAATCCGTGTGTGGAGCAGTAATCTCAGTCTGAGATCAAGTTTTTATATGTTATAGTTATTTAAAAAAAAAAATTACCTAAGGACTAACCAAAGTCCCACCAATATTCACTAATCTCATTAAAGTCCCTAAACAAAGTCCTAAACTACAAAAATTAATAAAAAACACTAGGGACTTGGCCAAAAGTCCCACTGATATTGATGCTCTCTCAATATTAAAAGACCACTTTGAATCATTGACTTAGGAATAGACTTGTGAAATTTTGTTCATATATATATGTCAGTATGTTGGTCTGTGTGTTAATATTACTAGGTGATTTTCCCGTGCTCATACACGGATATAAATATTTATAAAGTAATACAATAATAGTGAATTGTTATTTATTTTTAATTTTATATTAATTTATAATTGTATGCATAGTTTATATTAATAATATTATATTACTTTAATTAGACATTCGATTTTAGATATGTTATAGGTTGTCAATTTTTGTTGTTTTTACAGTCAATTTAGTTATCATTTGGATATATTGATTTGCATTTATTTATTTGAATTCAATTATAATATCTTTTATTCTAAATATATTAAATTTTGATTAATTTTATTATTTGCATTTAGGTTATTCGGTTGGTTGGTTATCTTTTATATGCAAATATATTTTAGGATGATTATTTATAAATTAAGATATATTGTGCTTAGAATGAAATAAAAGATAAACTAAAGTGTCGGATTCCAAATTCAATAAATTAATATAACAATGATATTATGAAGTCTCATGCTTACATATATAATTTTACAAAAAAAAAAAATTGTAACAGTTGGTTAATATTTTATTTTCATTTGTTAATATATTTTGACTCATTCTATAATTTATATTTATAAAATTAACTATTACCATAAAATTATATATTCTTATTGTAGTTTAATCTATGATATTAGATATAAGTTGGATTAGTCGAGTTACTCATGTTGTGAATATATTAAGTTGCATGTATTACTTCAAATTCAAACTGAAATATAATTATTTTTACTTTAATTAAGTCTCATCAAATTATTTTTATTTATCGTTTAATGTGCATGTACTTTCATATATTTATCAATGATCAATATGAAGTTACATACATAAGTAACTGATATACTTTTGGAAACTCGTAAATATATATATCAATATCTACAGTAATTAAAATATTTTATAAATTCTAAATTATTTTATGCCTTTGATTTATTGAATGGTAAACTGAAACTTATTTTAAATAATCTTTAAAATCTGAATTTAGATTTGTTTTCGTATTTTGAGTATTTTGATTATGGTTATGTTAAGTTCGACAAACATAAAAACATAAAATTTAAAAGCAAATTTAATAATTATTTAATATTAAGAAGACATGTAATTGTATAATCATAAAATATAATATATCTACCTTGTTAAGTATATCGTGTTATTTTAATTTTAAATATTTTGTAATTATTTAATCAAAAGATGTTTATTGTTAAAATCTATTTTTTATTATCTAATATCTCTTAAAATAAACAGTAAAACAATGTGATTGTATTTGAGAAAAATATAATTTATAGATATTTTTGCTGTAATTGAAAGATATTATAGTCAAATAAATATATGAAATAAATAGAAAATTTCAATAATACTAATTATAAACTATTTGTAGCAATTAAACATATATTTTTTATGTTACTTAATTATTTTATGTAATCATCTAAGAAAATAGATAGATATATAAAATATTTTATTATTTTGAAATTGTATTGTTTAAAATTTTTTTTAGAAATAAATAATATTTATTTTACTAATATCAAGATTATCTATGTGAATTTTCTTTTATGAAATCAAATTATATAAAAATATATATTTTTCATCTATGAAAATATAGATATAAATAAAGTATTTTATTACATCAAAATTATATTTTATGTTATTTTTAAATGGAATATTACTATTTCTTGAACTTTCCTTTTTAATGAAATCATATTATATATGTATATATTTTCGTTTTAAATTTTCTTTTAAACTTTATAAATGTTTTCCTTTTTATTATATATCTTATTTAGAAAATAAACTAAATAAAAAATCAATAAAAATATTTAACTAATATTATATAGGCATATATTTTCGTTTTTAAATTTTCTTTTAAACTTTATAAATGTTTCTTTTTTATTATATATGTTATTTGGAAAATTTATAAAAGGAAACTAAATAAAAATTCAATAAAATTTTTTATAATAATAATTTTAATTCATTAAAAGTATCCGTGTAATCAACCATCGTGAAAGTTAACGTGAGCGCGAAACATAAGAAACTGATTTCTCAAATAATATTATAGAGATATTCTTGATACATTGTTGTTGTGTGACAGAACTTTGGACGGAAACAAAACGAATAAGAATTAGAAAACATATAATATTTTTGTCGAAAATATATAAAATTTTGTCGAAATTAAGAAAATACGTCGTCACTAGTTATAGGCTTCCTATCAAAACTGGAGTGTACTACCTTTTTTTGTTGCTAAGAATGTATAAATATCGTTAACAAGTAATGAACAAAAGATTACAAGAGTTAGAGCTTGAAATATAAGATGCTTCAAGAAGCCAATATGCTTATACAAGTCAAGCCGAACATATCGATTAAGTTTATCTTTTTTTTTTTTTTAAACACGATTAAGTTTATCAAAATATCCCTATAAAGCATAAATACATTTTCAGAATTCAATAAGTCAAGTCTTATTATCTTGGTGTACACTGTAAATTACAAAACGTTCTGTCGGTTTCAGACGCAAAAGAAGCAAGACATACAACTTGCATCTTCAGCCGTCGATCTAAAAACCAAAATCCAAATATTCACGTTACTGAGCACTCACTATAACATGGACATTAACATAAACGATAGTGATCTATTTATGCAAAACTCATTACTTTAAGTGGAAGCTCACTTTTCCACGTCCCTGCGGTCAGTCCATGCGTCATTGCGGTGACATCATCGTCCATGTTCTCTTCGTTCACACGTGGTGTTGAAGCACCTTCCAAGAATCTACCGTGAACTTGCTTGTCATAAGTAGTAAACTGTTTATTAAATCTTATCGCTTAATTATCTTTCTTTACAAAGTTATAAACTTCGTACATAATAAATTAAAATTAAAAGACCATTCATTTCTTTGTCTACCCTTCTTCACTTGCACTCTCTCTCTCTTTTATTCTTTCTATTGTAAAAAAATGAATCCCTCTCAAAGCCCTAGCCCTAATTTCACGTTCTTATCCGATGAAAAATCTATTTATCCTTTCATGGATAATTATGATTTTTCCAGTTTGATGTTCGATGTTGGTGAAGGAGGCAACAATGGTTTGATCCAGGAGGAACCTTCATCTCCGACAACCATCGTTACCGGCGAAAGCGGCGGATCCGACAGCGCGTTGACGACGTTGAGTAAAAAGGAATTAACGTGAGTTTTAGTTTTAGTGATTCTTAACCAAATATTTTTAGTAATTATATTAATATATATACAGTTTATTTTTGGTAGTTTCAATTGCAAAAATAGGGGAAGCAAAGATGGAGAGACGAAGGAGATGGGTCATCGAGTTGCAATTAGAACAAGATCACAGATTGATGTGATGGATGATGGTTATAAGTGGAGGAAGTATGGGAAGAAATCTGTCAAGAACAACACTAACAAGAGGTAAGGATTTAATTAAAAATAAATACTCATTTATGTAATTGTTTTTTTTTTCATTTCATGTAAATGTTGATTTATAATATCTTAACTAGTTGTTTTAAAATTGTATATCGTCGTTTGAGCATTTTTCTGTCACTATCTTGTAATTCTTCTAATGTTATAGAATAACCACTAGCTTAGATCATATAGTGATTTGAATACTGTCTAATGGTCCCTTGTTATTTACCAAACCACTTGTATTAAAATACAGATTACATATGCATCCTTGTGTATATATACATAGCTAGCTTTCTGATTGATTAGTGGTGAATTGACTAATTCGTGTGTGATCACATAACCACTCATCATATAGATCTTATCTTGACTCATATTATCTTAGGATAAACAAAACAAATCTCCCACATATATTCTGGATAAATAATTAGGAGATCAAAACTAACGGTGGACTAAACTAATAAACGGTGAATGGGTGTGAATATGTAAACAGGAACTACTACAAATGCTCAAGTGAAGGTTGCATGGTGAAGAAGAGGGTAGAGAGAGATGGTGAAAATGCAGCTTATGTGATTACAACCTATGAAGGAGTCCATAACCATGAGAGTCCCTCGCATGTCTATTACAATGACATGGTTTTGTCTTTTGATCATGATAATCCGAGCCAACACTCTCTTCTTCGATCTATCCAAAATTTTCCACCATCTTGAGTTTATTAAATATCTACCATCATTATAAATACCGCTATGTATTGGTTCTGGATATTTTGATTATGAAATTAACCTCTTGCGGTTATCTAAGGTATTAAAATATCAATGTATATATAGTTGTTAATTTGCAGTGTTATGTTTAGAGATGTTAAATTAATAGGTTTCTAATGTTTTTTTTTAACAGAAGATATAGGTCTGTAATGGGTTTTCTCTGGATACTATTAATGGATACAAATTAAACCATACAGTACGCTATGAATTATATGTAACCGTGGTAACTGATCTCTTCTGGTAGTGAAACTTATAGGAAATAACCACATGATGATTGAATCATAAAAGTCGTCCAGATGATATGAGTGTTTCTGGAAGCTCTGTTTCTTCTTGGTTTGTATTGGAACAGTGTGAGAATGAAGTTCTGGAGGAAACGTGAAAGGGAGAGTAAAGAGCAGATCTTTTAGTTTCTTAATGTTACCATACTTGTTGAAGTGGGTTTAATTGGATGTTTAGATTTGATTGATATACATGGATACTCGTCCTACACCTGATGATCATGTGTGACTGACTCAGGGAAGATAGATCCTCTGCATTGAACAGTTTAATTTGAACTGGTTCATCTGGTTAGAATTTATGGTTGTGCTATATCATTTGATCATGTGTAACTCCTCTGAATTGAACTGGATCATTTGGTTACTTAGTAGTATATTAAGTAAACATTGTTTTCCTTTAAAGTCAGTCCGTTTACTTACTGTGTTTGAATCTGAATGCTATGATTGGTTCCTTTTGAGATGGAAATGGTATTTGAGTCTGAGTTTTTTTTTAATAACATTATGAGAAGATTACATTTCATCATGTGAGGTTTGTTTGGTGACTTTCTCAGCTGTTTTGTGAACTACTTCCCCTACAACACCTCCTGCTAGTTTTGCAGACTCTTCAATGGCTTCTTTGCTTGCTTCAAGGCTCCTTGTCGCCGCCTCTTTCACTTTCTCTCCTTTCTCTTCTCCTTCTTCTCCGTTGTTCTTGTCGCTGTTGCTTCTGAAACTGTCATAACAAAACGAACACACATGAGCTTTAAGATCAACCATGACTTTCTATACGAATGCTTATTTGTTTACTCTAGATTTGGAGGGTAAAGCTTCATCTGGATCTTCTGCATTGCACCTTGAATCAATTCCCAAGAGCTCGGTGGAAATTTCTTGCCAAAAATCCCACTTATGATCTTTAAAAGCGACGGATTCTCTTCTTTCCTGGCAACACCATCATCTGAAGATACTGGTGAAATGATCAAGATGATGATGATGAAGAATAAGAATGAGAAACCCAGTCTGATTCTTCTTGATTCATTCATGTCTATATGTTTCTAAGTAAAAAGCTTCTGAGATATCAAGAAAGGGGTCAAAAGAAAGTGAGAGAGAGAGAGAGAGTTGCTGCCATGTTTCTAGCATTAAGAGAAGCAGAGCAAACACTTTTTGGTTTGAACGGTTCTTGCGTTAACACCTACATTGACCTTGAACCATCTGTCTTTTTTTTTTTGTCAACTGAACCATATGCCTTTTAGTTAGTTAAATTTACATTAAAATGACTATTTCATTAATTAAACATTACATAAAAGGCTAATCTTCGGTTAATTTAGGATTTATAATTTAGATTGTTCGGATAAAATATCAGTTAGTCAGATAATTTTAAACTAGATTTTGACCCGCCCTTGAAAGGGCGGGTATTATTTTCACTTTTATAAAATATATCATTTGTTTGTAATTATTGAATGTTTTTATCTTATTAAAATCTTTTTTATAATAAGTTCGACATATAGATTCTCTCTGATAAACTATGTGTTTTTGGCTTTATTTTATTCTCTCTCTAATAAATATATTTATTTGGCTTGTTGTTAAAATAAATAATTTTAGAACGCAAATGTATAATACTTTTATATTGATATTTTGTTTAAACAATGTGACATATTTCTATATTAATTAAATATTTACATTGTAACTTAATTTTTTATACAAATAAACATATTTGTGTAGTTTGTTGTTAAAAAAATGATTTTGAATGCAAATGTACAGTATTTTTATATTGATTTTTTTGTTATGTGAAACCATTATTTTTTGTTCAAATATAAATCATTTTCAAATACTTTCGTTATTTGAATATTTTTAGTTTCCTATACATCAGAACAAAATTCATACAGATCCGGGGGATTCAATTTGAAACTCACACATAAATTTATATCCAAACATGGCCTAATATCAAAACCAAAAAAATCTATACCCGAAAAAATTGACCAGTACTTAAATGGGTACCCAAATATTTATTTCTAACGGATTCTGTAAACAAATAAAAAATATTTTATGTGTTCGGCTAAATTAAGTGAAATATAAAATTTTATTCAGTAATATTTGTAAAATATTAATAATGATCAATATATGAATATCGATTTGTTTCAATAAGTTATGGAATTGTAATTAATGAATTTAAATTGATTTGAAATGCAGTGGTAGAATCTGTAAATAAAAAAAATACAAAAAAGAAGTGCCTAAAAAGAAATATCAAAACCCAAAAAATATATACCCGAAAAAACGACCCGTACCTAAATGGATACATGAATGTATATGCATAACTGATTTTGTAAACAAATAGAAAATATTTTATGTGCTTGGCTAAATGAATATTTACTATATTTTTACAATATTAATAATGATCAACATATGAATATCGATTTGTTTAGATAATTTTTGAAGTTTTAATTAATCAATTTAAATTGATTTTAAATGCAATGGTAGAATCTATAAATAAAAAAACACAAAAAGGAAATACTAAAAAGAAATTTCAAAACCAAAAAATCTATACCCGAAAGAAACGACTCGTACCTAAATGGGTATCCGGATGTTTATGCCTAACTGATTTTGTAAAAAAAAAAATATATATTTTTATGTGATTGGCTAAAATAGATGAAATATTTTTTTAATAGTAATTTTACATATTAATAATGATCAATATATGGAGACATCAATTTGTTTAGATAAGTTTGGAATTATAATTAATTAATTTAAATTAATTTTAAATGTAGTGGTAAAATCTGTAAATAAAAAAATTACAAAAAGGAAATACCTAATTTTTTATAAATGCAATGACTAAATGTGTAAATAAAAGAAAGTAAATATACCGCTATCCATGTTTCCAAACAATTCTCATTTAATATTGTTATCCATGTTTCCAAACAAACCTCATTTTTAAACTGCAATTCATGTTTCCAAACACTTCGATTTTGTACTTCAACTTTAATAATATAGATATTTCAGATAACACATATTCAATTTTTTTGATAATCTGGTTTATAAATAATATTTTGTTATTTAGAACCTAGATGTAATTAGTATTTTTAGATATATAATTTTTTTTTTGATATTTTAGGTATTCATCCGGTTCAATCCGCTCAGATATTTATAAAATTTGATTCGGTTTTGTCTTTTGCTTTAATTTCTTGATTCTGGATAAATGTGTCCAGCTAACTAACTACACGTTCACCAGCCTCTAATCCAATTTCTAAGACAGTTAAGTTTCTTAATAGTACCTTAACTGAAAAAGTATATCTATACAAACTGATTCCACAATAAAGATGTTGCAACTCTAAGAAGACTTTTTATAAATCTCTAAGACTCCTTTCAGTACTCAGTTCCATCTCTTTGAATTCTTGCTGGCCTTTGACTTCTGTTTAGCCTGTTGAAACGCCTGCATCTTCTGCTTCTTCCTCGCTTCTTTCTCTGCTTTTGACATCTTTGACTTCGCCTTCACTTTTGGTGCTTTCTCTTCTAGCTCTGCTTCTCTCTCTATCGCCTTTGCTCTAGCTTCCAGGTTCTTCTCCAAATAATACTGCCACAGAGAATCCACACATAAGACACAGAGACATTCAAACAAAGTAGAGATGTGGGTTCTTGAACTCTTACATTGTAGTCGCCAGCGTAATCTTCCAAACAACCATCTTCAACTTCTATGACTCTGTTAACAATCTGTTTGATGAAGTACCTGTCGTGCGAGACTGCAATGACTGTACCTTGGTACTCGTTTATCGCTTCCTGATTTCACCAAAAGAGAGAAGTTAAGTCTCTTTGTAATAATAATTGTATCCAAAGACTACCAAGAAAATAGTAGTAAACTGAACGAACCTCAAGCATCTCTTTTGAAGGAATGTCCAAGTGATTGGTCGGTTCGTCCAAAACAAGCACATTCGAAGGCGTCACCATGAACTTGCAGAAAGCAAGACGCGCTTTCTCACCACCGCTCAAAAGAGAGACTTTTCTATCAAGCATGTCTGCTTTGAAGTTGCACCGTCCCAAAAGACCTTTTATATCATCACTTCTCCAGTCTTCCGCAGCTTCGCAAACCGTTTCAAGAACTGTTTTATCCAAATCAAGAACCTCAGCCTAGCATCCAAAAAAAAAAAAAAAAACACGTCAAGAAACTAACCAAACCTAATCTTTATTTAGAGCTAGTGGTAACAGACCTGGTTCTGTTCAAAGTAGTTTGGTAATACATTGTGCTCTCCTAGAATAACTTCACCTTTCGTTGGCTTCTCTAATCCCATTATAAGCTTCAGCAACGTGCTTTTCCCGCAACCGTTGGGGCCGATAATAGCAATCTTTTCTCCTCTTTCTATCGCTAGATTAGCCTTCTTGAATAGCATCTTATCCTCAAACCCAAAATCAACGTTCTTAACAGTGACTACAGATCTTCCGCTCGTTCCACGCTCTGGAAACCTGATTTTCATCTGCTTCCTCTGGAAAGGCTTCTCTATTAGCTCCTGTTCTTGCAGCTTTTCTAGTTTCTATTACAAAAAAAGGAAACATAAGCTCAAACTTCATCTTTTATGTAATGGCTAATGATCAGCTTGCTGCTGCTAACCTTTTCTGCAGTAGAAGCACGGCCAGAGTTTGCACCAGCACCAAGCCTAGCGATCAAGTCTTTGGTTGATTCAATCTCTTTCTGCTGCTTCTCCCAAGCTGCGTTCTGAGTTTCGATCCACTCTGCCTTTGAGATCACGTACTGAGAGTAGTTACCTTCGAACGTCCTCGAAACACCCATCTCGGTTTCGACGATTTTGGTGCAGAGCTGGTCAAGGAAGGCTCTGTCGTGTGAGATGATAACCATAGGCACTTCTTGCTTTTGCAAATAGCCTTCGAGCCATTCGATGGTATCAAGATCCAAATGGTTTGTAGGTTCATCGAGTAGCAGCAAGTCTGGATCCTACTCATAGAAACAACACACAATACCATATTAGCTTCTAGTTGGAGTTTGAATCCAATCAAATCATTCATACCTGAATATCTAATCCAAATTTCTATCCTAAAACTCAAAAAAAAAATCTGATGTTTAATCCGAAAAATTCGAATTTTCTGACTTTTTAAGCCAAATTAACCGGTTGCCAAAAAAAAAAGCCAAATTAACCAAAAAATCGGAACCAAATTTTGGATATCAGCCAGATTCCTAACTTTGTTACTCAAACCGAACCAAAATGAAGATAATCGAATTGAAACTAAACCGAAAATATCTGATATTTAATCAAAACAAATCTGAATTTTCTGACTTTTTAAGCCGAATTAACTAAAAACAGGAACTGAACCGAAACCAAATTTTGGATATTAGCAAGTTCCCAACTTTATTACCCAAACCAAACAAAAAAAACTGGAACTGAACCGAAACCAAATTACGGATATTAGCAAGTTGCCAACTTTGTTACCTAAACCAAACCGAAAACCAAAATAACTGAAGCATAAACAAACCAGTTTTTTTAAATATCCGAATAGATCCTATATCTCTAGAACTGGAAAATGAAAAATGAAATAAACCGAACCCATAACCAAACCAGTTTTAACCAATGTTCAAAATTTCGCAGTCCGAACAGGGGTTTTAACAGATCCTATATCTCTAGAACCGAAAAATGAAAACCGAAATAAACCGAACCTGATAGCCAAAATGCACAGTCCTAACTACACAATCCACATGAGCTTCTAATTCAAAACCACTCAAATGTTTGAATTCAATCAATTCATACCTGAAGCAGAATCTTCCCAAGCGACATCCTCATCTGCCACCCACCACTAAACGAAGCAACAAGCCTATCAGCATCCTCGGGAGCAAACCCCAACTCCGGCATCAGCTTACTAATCTTAGCATCAACACTATCCAAACTCACAGCCTGAGCTCTCCTCTGCAACAGATCAAACTCATCAAGCAACCTCCCCATCAGCTCCAAATCATCAACCGACCCTTCAATCGCCTTCTGAACTCTCTCCAGCCTCTCAGTGATCTCCATCTCTTCCCCGAAAGCGCTCATGAACTCCTCCTTCACCGTCCTGCTCATCGACACCTCGAACTCTTGGCTCAAGAAGGCAACTTTCATGTTGGGTTTGGCCTTGATCACGTCCCCCGAGTCCGGCTCCTCTTGGCCTGTGATGATACGGAGCTGCGTCGTTTTGCCCGCGCCGTTGACGCCGACAAGGCCTACTTTCTCGCCTCGTTTCACTTCCCAGGAGACGTCTTTGAGGACTGTCACGCCTTTGTAGCTTTTCCTTATGTTCTCTAGCTTCACGCCGGAGGAGACTCCCGAGGAGGAGTTCTTTGAGTTCTTTCGTTTGCGGTCGGAGTCTTGTTGGGTCGTTGGGGTGGAGAAGAGTGATTCGACGTCGTTTTGGAGCTCTTTCACGGGGGTGATTGTGGAGACTTGGGATCTGATTGTGGTGGTGGATTCGCGTCTAGGGATTGGAAAGGAGGAGACTTTGATGAAGTTTGATGCGATTGGGGATGGGTATGGGCGGAGGCCGGTGAAGAAAGTGGAGCGGAGGTTGATGGTGTGGAGGTTTGTCGATAAACCCATGATTAAAAGTTTGGATTTTTCGACGATCTCCGATGAGAATCTCCGCTCTGCTACTGGAGAGGAAGAAACTCTTACGAGGAGGAGAGTGTGTGGTTTGATGAGAGTTTTTCTTCTATCTATCCGGTTAAGTGTGCGCCACGAGATATTTATTTATTATATTCGTTTTAAAAAAAAAATTATTTTGTGTGGTTTGTTTTTAGTTTGCGTTATTTTCTTTTGTTCCTATATATTCCAAATATACATCATTATCATACATATAAAAATACAAAACTCATCTTAATTTTTTTTAAAATTCGCCAGCATTAGCATTTCTGAGGAATGTTATCTTTTAGCTCTCTAGCAGTAGTATTAGTTAATAAGTTTTACTTCCTTCATTTCATTTTATATGTTGTTTAACGTTTTTCATACATATTAAAAAAAAATCATTGAATTTTCTATTGTGATCCTAATTAATAAACTGTTTTATTTGATTTATTAGTTGAAAATAAGGATAAAAGTGAAAAAATCATAAAACATATTCATTGACAAAATAAACCAGCACTCATTATGAAATAGAGTTTAAATTCTACAGCAACGCTTAAAATAAAACAGACAAAGTAGATCATAAAAAAATTATAAATGATTTTGAATGTATTAGCTTTTGAATTTTGCTTCTATATCTAATTCAGGACAAAAGTCACAACAACAACAAGAAATAAAAATAAAAATAAAAGTTTTGTGGTTGTGGGAGAAGTTTTGAAGATAACACTGCGTAATCCGGTTAAGTTACCTCTTTGTGGTTCACATCACTCCTTTGAACAAAAGACACTGCTCACAATCTGCCACTTGTCAAATTACAAACCAGTCAAGCAAGCTGCTCTGTGGATGTCATTACGCCACCAATGTTAATCGCCTCCATTATTATAATCTGACCAAACTAAGTTATATTCGTATCATACGTTACATTTATCAAAACTAATTGTAGACTTTTGTAGTTATTGAATGGACACAGATTCTCTAGCGATTAATAAGTTTAATTTTTATTCAACACAATACTCGTCTATCAATAATAGGTGATGAAATTTCTTTCTCAGTAGTGGAGTATGTGTAACTCACGAGTTCTCAAAGAAGAAAAAAATATATGAAAAGATCAACAAATCGAGTTTTGATACTAATCTGCTAATAAATATTTTAAAATATCAGATTAGATTTGAAAAGTTATTTGCCAGCCATCCCAGTGAATGCCCTTATGGTAATTTGAGCTTACCTTTTTTGACAAGAAAATACAGAAAGAAAATATATGATATGCTGGTGTAACATTGTAGCTGTGAATTTGCTGTATTAAAGTTTTGAACAACCTTTCCTTACCAGCTTTATATATTTCTCTGTATTACCATCTTTCTTGCTCCAAAGATCATCTTCTTAAAAAATAAAAACAAGAAAGGCTCTCTTCTCTCTACAGCTTTGATCATATGGACGATCCAAAAGAGGTTTAAATCTCTCATACCCTTCTTCTCTTTTCTTGTATAAACCCTTCTGCTTATGTTTTTGAACTAGTCTCTGATATATCGATATCATGAATTTTTGTTGAGTTAAACCCTGTTTTGAATATCATAAGTTATTGAATATGGGGAGATTTTGTTGGCAGAACAAGAACTCGCCATGGCTATCAGTACCACAGTTTGGAGACTGGGATCAGAAAGAAGGAACCGTTCCTGATTACTCAATGGATTTCTCAAAGATCAGAGAGATGAGGAAACTGCACAAGAGAGATCCTTCCCGTGTCAGTCTTGGCAATGAACAAGACTTCATTAACCCTTTTCATAATCAACCTACTTCTGTTGATAAAACTAAGGCTAAGCTCACGACTGTCCACAGTGACAACAACGTAACCGACAATGAGTTCCCCCACCACCAGCGACATCCTCCATCCGTAAGTTCACTTGCATCCTTTCAGTTTTGTTGCTATCTTGAGTTGGTTGTGTAGCTTTGTCCCATTGTTATGTTTTATGGAATCTAACTTTGTAGCACTATATTTTTGCTACACATTGTTTGTTCTTGTTAGTTGATCATGTTCTCACATTTGAATTTTCCATCTTAACATTCATTTTTTCTTGATGATTGATTGTCTTGAAACCGGTAGGTAGGTGTTTTAAATATGGTTAGGTTGTGGAATATGACATTGTAGCTTTATATGGTTAGATTTTGGGTCACACATTTTTGTTCTAGTTTACCTTTTTCCTTAAAACTTCAGATCTTTGTTTTTTAAGTTCGGATTGAGTTTGTGTCTATATGAAATGGATGATTGCGTTTGTGGATTATAGCTATGTGTTCATTTGATGTGGACCTTACCTTCTTGGGTTGGTTAGGTAATGGAATCAAACTTTGTAAGCATTATTTGGCTATTTCCAGCAATTGTGTAAATGTGGTCCTTCTGTGTTTGGTCTAGTCAGTTGCTTGGTGCTATGTTATATTACACATGATATTAACACCCCCCAGCAAGCTTCATAACCTAGACTTTGAGTTTATATTAGATTCGGAGCTGGATTGGGTACGAATGAGTTTATACTTTATACTGTTAGAGAATCACATCAGAGGAATACAATATAGTAAGGATTATATTTTTTATGCATCGAGAATGATAGTATATAAGGTGATAGTTCACTTAAATCAAAGTAACATAGTTGTTGTTATGGTTTCTTTCAATCAAAGTAAAGATAACCCTTTATGAGAGAAAGGTGTGGCTTTTGTTTCTTGTACCTACCATGTGAACTGACATAGGTAATATTTCCTTTTTGAGGACAAGACAAGACATTCTTAATCTCACTTGTAAATATGTGTATGTGACTTTGGAACAGACTAGGAGAGGAATCTTCAGCTGCTTCAACTGCTCCTGCGTTAAAGCTTGAAGCTATTTTATAACTGAGAGTCAGATACAATGAGGAAATGTGTTTCACTTATTTATTATAATGACGACAGAAATGAGATATGGTAGTGACATCTTTTCACATACATTCCTGCGAAAGCAGCAGCGTTAATCAAGTTTGTCTGCTGTTTACCGTTATCTTACGATTGTCTAACTATGTGTTTGGTAATTGTCAAGAATAGTTAGCTTTATTTCTTTTCTTTTTGTTGTAGTTTTTGGTTTATTCAGAGATGTATAACTTTCAATATTGTGATACATTACTATAAAAAGATGCATTAAGATTATAAATGATGAGTTGTGTGTTACTGAATGTGTTTACCATTTAACAGTCGAACACTTATGCTACAACCATCCTCGTCAAGCCTTGTACTCAATGGATACCCGAAAGATTAGAGGATAGCTTTTATGTATTATGAACTCCTACTAAGTGCTAATGTAGATTCATTGTAAATTTTAGTATATTTTTGACTCCAAACTAACATCAAAGTTGATATGGCCGAGTTGGTCTAAGGCGCCAGATTAAGGTTCTGGTCCGAAAGGGCGTGGGTTCAAATCCCACTGTCAACAATATATTTTGTTTTTTTTCTCAGATGAAAACAGATTCCCACCTAAGCCGTCGATCTAAACCTATCTCCGTGTTACTTACTGGTTGAAGTCATCAAAGTGAGATACAAGGCTTTACAGAAAAATAATACATCATCTAGGTTTCTGAAGATTTACAGACTAGAACCATCTTGGCTATTGAACGAGGGGAACCAGATGAACAGAGTGTGAACATTCGTACCAGAAAAAAGAAGAAGAGGAGATAGTGTTTTTACTTATTAGATTCTCAGAGTTTGCATTATAAACCTCACCCTTTATGGTCTTCACTAGTGCACATAGATCTCATTGAACTTCGATTATAAAACTCAGCTCAAAGTTAATCTGGGTTTTATTTAGATCTGTTAATCAGTGCAAACAAAAACAAAGTAAAACGATTTGTTAGTCTGGAATATTACCTATAGGCGGTTGCATGTAAAATTGTAAACTATGTTATATTCTTTTGTCTCACATCGTTTAGCTAGAAGAAAGGTAGTCATAACCTGATGAGTATAAATAAGAGGCCGTGTCTAACTTCCAATTCATACCTTTCTCGGCCTTTTGGCTAAGATCAAGTGTAGTATCTGTTCTTATCAGTTTAATATCTGATATGTGCGGTCAATGGCCCACATGATATTAACTCTATTTTTTGGGTGGAAGTCCACTAAGATAGCTTGCTATCCAGGCTTTCTGAGTCGCCCAGGCTTTGCACTACTGCAAAGGCTGGCTCAACCCATCAAACACCAAGTTCAACTCTTTAGTTTTTACTCTTATAAGCAAAGCTCAATAGTCAATACCATTAACTACAATCATTACACGGCCCACGAGTTCCTAAGTGACGGTGAGATTCAACATGTGAATTCATAGTTATATTATTGATTTAATATCGTCTCCTTCAGCTATTGGCAGGTATTGCATTGCCTGTAACACGATGAAATCCCTTTTGTGATTAATTATCTTACAAAATCATCAACGAAATGACATTAGACTTTTCTTCTTGGTCCAGATTGTCTCTATTTAACAACAAAAAGGAAATATACATATCTTACGGGCTTTATCTATATAGCTTCACCAAAATCAATTAAAGCTGAGAGCAGAAACTTACAGTGTTGTTGTCATGAATTCCAGAGTAAACAACTTGGTTCACTTCATGATTATGAGGTAAATGTGTGTTATCTACGCCGCCTTCAGAAGCTGAAACTAGAGAAATAATCTTAAGTAGGTGGAGAGAAAATAAAAGACATTGACGAGCATGAGGAAGCCAAGCTAATTTTTACCAAACTGGAGGACGGCCATTCCAGATGCTCTGATTGATATCCTCAGCTCAACTACATCTTAAGTAATAACTCCCTGTCTTATGAACAAAGTGTAGCCTCCATTAGCAATTATCACATCCTAGCAAGTAGCAACTTCATTTCAAACTAGACCTACATGTCTGATAAGTTAACTTTAAGTAACTACTGAGTGTTTGTATGATTGTCTCAAATGAGCTTACCAAATCTTCAGCTATGATTTTCATCTTCCCAACGCCGCTGGTAATGGCAGTCAAATAAAGACTTTCCCGGTCCTACCTACAATAATACAGTTTATGTTATTCAAAGTTTCTTTACCTGATTATATTTACATCAATGAACTAAGCGAATCACCTCTGCAGAGTATCACACCAGTGAAATTACCAACCAAATATGCATTGTATACCTAACAACTTTGACCAGTCAGGAAAGTCTAATATATTACTCTCCTTGTACACACAACATGATTGTCTGCCTCCATATTTGAATCTTTTGCTTGCCAGTAAAAAAATGTTTCTTATTTGCTCAAACATCTGCACTGTGATATCCTACATAAATGGGCATATCCCCCATTATATTGACTCCTTTACTCCGTGCATACTCACGAACTTTCTGCCACTGCCTTTGGAACAAAAATTGTTTAGTAATGAACAAGTCAATCTGCAGCAAAGAAGAAGAGGTGTTACCCCCAATGAAATTGAATCCAAGAAGTAAGGGAAAGCCACCAAGATCTTACAAACTCCCTTTTTTGACTTTGATATATAGCTTCCATGGCTGAAAGATGACGATTTTTAAGTACTTCAGGCCACTCGAACCAACTGTATGAATTTAAAGTATCGTCTGTAGCTGCAAAATAAACAGCATCTTCAAGCCAACCTATGCACAACGAATATAACATCCTCAGTGAGAACGTGTTATCCAGATCAGGCCAGCAGACTGCTAACAAATGAATGTTTTAAATTGTATTTTTCTCGAATGAAAATAGAGGGATCAATACAGAAACTCATCAGTTCACTGTTACCACTAATAAGCCTCTCTGCTGCCTGAGAAGAGGTCAGTGATCAAACTTAACTTCTCAAGCCAGGCCAGTGGTTATAATCAACGAAGAAATAAATATCTGAATGTTTTTACCAAAAGTATAAAATATAGCGAGAGTTTATGCTATGCAGCTTAGTTCGAAAACTACAGTAATTCTTGAACCTATGTGAGCTAGACTACAAAGCAATTGTCTTTTATTTGCTACTATACTTAACTCCAGACAAAAGAAAAAAGACAACCATAATCGCATTATAGGACGAGTGAGATGGGTTTGTTAATACGGAATAACGTACAGGCGGTTGGTTAAAGTAAACTATATTGTGTTCTTCCGTCCCACATCGCTTAACGAGAAGTAAGGTGGTCGTATCCTGATGAGTATAAATAAGAGGCCGTGTCTAACTTCCAATTCATACCTTTCTCGGCCTTTTGGCTAAGATCAAGTGTAGTATCTGTTCTTATCAGTTTAATATCTGATATGTGGGTCATCGGCTCACACGATATTAACTTTATTTTTTTAGGGTGAAAACCCACCAAGATAGCTTGCTATCTGGGTTTTCTGAGTCGCTCATGCGTTGCACTACTGCACAAGCTGGCTCAACCCATCAAACAACAAGTTCAATTCTTTAGTTTTTACTCCTTTATAAGCAAAGCTCAATACCACTACAATCAGCACATGAGTATACAACTTGTTTCACTTCATGATTATGCGATAAATGTATCTCAAGTAGGTTGAGAGAAAATAAAAGAACATGAGGAAGCGAAGCTAGTGTTTACCAAACTGGAGGACTGCAATTTTGGGTGCTTCGATTGATTTTCTCAGCTCAACTATATATATATATCTTTAGTAATAACTCCCTCCCTCTCTTATGACAAAGTGTAGCCTTCATTAGCAAATACCCTTGCCAGATTTTCAATACTGAGCAGGAACTTAGAATATGCAGATCTACACTTGTATTGTTCAGCATGATTTTGATCTTCTCAACGCCAGAAAAAAAATAATCGCATTATTTGAAGTTTAGCAGATGCAAATTGTGGGTACCTTGGTTATCAAGGGACTCATTTAACTTGTTAGCAGTTTGATAGTTCACACAATCAGCATCACTGAATAAAAATAAGATATAGGAGTTAGCATTTGATCAAACAAAAAACAACATACAAATTATATATAGAAGATTCACACATTTGTTTGTGGGAGCTTATCCTGCATTTACAAGCTTATCGGGAGAGAAGATAAGGTCTATTGACATATTATAAAATGTTTTTTTTCCTTCCATTATGTATACAAATTTTTGAACCATGTCATAGGGTTGATTGATATTGTACTATTTCAATTTTTTTCGAAAATGATTTTTTTACTATTTTAAAATATTATCATTTTTACGTTCACTATTCATAAATGATTATGTTGTATACAGTATTTATAAAACGCATTAACCATGTATACTTTTTTTTTCATTGATCCATTATATAACCATCTATAACATTTTGTGTTTGTTTTTTCCGTAGTCAAACTTTTATAACTATTTATTGAACATAACAATCATCATTGCTGTTACCACCTTTTTCAGTTATAGCTTAAGAATTGATGTAATGTAATGGCCTTTTTATATATTTGCAGTTTAGTCTACGGTGGATTCTCTGGATACATGTCTTACTACTTTTTTTTAATTAGTGCTTTAGTTTTCACAATTTGCAACAAATAAACCTTAAGTAAATAAAATAATGCTACAAAACATTATTTAACTATTTAAGTAAAATGGTCTGCCATCGCGTAACCTTTCTTTTGTCAACTCTGTAACATAGTCAATCCTTTTATTTTGTCAAACTCCACAGCAGTTTCATGCACTAGTCAATATTCAATATACGACTTCGATAATTGATACTATCCTTTAATAAAATAATAAACACACTTTGATTAAAGAGCAAACGCTGACTTGACTTCTCAGCCCACGACTGCGAGATGAAATTGTGATTATTTACAAACACTGACTTGACTTCCAAGTTCACAACCATAAAATAAAATAGGAAAAGAAAGCACTCTTGAAACTCTTAACGGCTGTGTTATTGAGCCTTAAGTTACTGACTGGACTCAGCACCACGTAGTGTACCAATCCAAGCCGGTGGCTGCATTCCGGTCTGCTCATAAACCGTATCAAGAACCGGTGGCAACATCTTGTAGAGTCCAGCAATATCCTTCATACCACCACTGCTCATTCCCTGATCAACACCACCACCACCACCACCTTGGTTCCACACACTGATCTTAGGCTGCAAGTCCCTGATGGCCACAGCATTGGTCTTGGCGATATCTTGATAAATTCCATTGTTGATCATCAAGAAATCCCTCATTGCTGAGTAGTTGTTGTCAACTGCGCCTAGGAGGGTTTTGATATAAGTCCCTTGAGCATTGGCCATAGCGACAAGTCCCTCTGCTTCTCTCTGTTTAGCATAGAAGGCTGCATCAGCTGCAGCTTTGGTCGCCTCCGCTTGCTTCTGCTTCTCGTAAAGAACAGCTTCTGCTTTCTTTTGCTTGTCGTATAACTCCCAGTTTGCTTCTTGCACCTGTCATAATAACAACAACAATAATGTCATGATCTGGGAGAAGAAACAAAAGTCTAAAAGATTGAGATGATACATGGCCGGTTCCGGGCACAACCGGATAAAACATTTGCATTAGTTCCCAAATTTAAAGGGTCACATGATACCTAGATTGTATAATTTTTTTATAAAAAAATTAACCTAAAAATGGTTATTGTCTTATGAAAACTTGAGATGATGCATTACCTTGGTCTCATATTCAACAGTGGCTTTGCTGAGGAACTCAGCTTTGAGCTTCTCTGTCCGAGTCAAAGCATTCATTTTCTCAACTTGAGTTTGAAGCTCAGCTTCCCTCATAGCAACTGCCTTGGCAGCTTCAACCTCAGCCACACGAGAGCTTTTGGTCAAATCAGCCTTCTGAATCGCAAGTGCTGCATCAGCCTGAGCAACAAGAGCCGCCTTCTCATTCTGAAACACCTGGACCTCAGTCTTGACCTTGATCTCTTCTTTTGTTCCTTCTCCAAGCCTCTGAGTGGAGATGATCTTTGACTCAGCGTCAATCTTTGCTGCATTCTGGATGGTGAGCCCGGTACGTTCTTTGGCACCAACTTCTCCCTTCATCTTTGCCTCTGCTACATCGATCTTGGCTTGGTTAGCTGCTTCCATCTGAGTCTTCTGACCCAAATAAGAGAAGTACTCATGTCCAGGCACATCAACGAGCTGCTTGACATTGGCGTTGTAGATCACAAGACCAAACTGGTTTAGCTCAAGTTGGACCTTCTCAAATACTTCCTTCTTGAACTCCTTTGTACCTACAATCAATCAAGAATTTGATTGTGATACAAGTTTTACCGGAAAAAAAAAACCCTAGTACATATCTAATCTAACAAACCCAAACCCTAGTATATACTCTCTCTATTTCTATGATATATAGTTCTATGTTCTTTAAGGATATTAAAAAAACGTATTAAATTTTGATAATTAATAATATTATTATTACCAATTTTCTTTAAATTTAGACTGAAAAGAAACAATGTTTTTTTGTAAGAACATTTAAATTTCTGAAACAAAAGGAGTATAATCTGTATAATACCTTTGAAGACCTCTTCCATGGTCATGGAAGCAACAAGAACACGAGTCTCTCCCTCGATAACACCCTGAACAAGCTCGTTGACGTGATTCGAGTGCTTATCGTGCTGAGACATAAGCATGGCGTACAACAAGAGAGCGTGAGCGTCATCAACGCGTGGACCGATTGTAAAAACGGCGGGGAGAATAAAAGGGAGCTTCTCGGAACTCATGGCCTGGACCTCGAACGTGTAGTTGACCGGAGAAACATCGAAGACGGTGCAGGACTGCCATGGAAGCACCCAAGACTTCTTGGCAAGCTTGATGTCTTTGATACCACCACCAGTGATGGCAAGATACTCCGATGCTCTAGCGACTTTGTAACCCATTCTTTCTCTTCTTTGGAATGTTAGGTCTGTTTTTTTTTTGTTTCTTGAGATGTACGCTTTGACTTATATAACTCCTCAATACGCGTATTTAGGAAAATCAAAGGAAAATTAACAAATATTATTTTCAATTTCTTTCGACTTCGTGATCTACACGATTTTCCAAAAAAGTTTGTCAACGTCTACTAAATCAATTCTTTTATATCAAATTAATGGTATAGTTTATGTAAATGTATGTATTATACGACTTTCAATTGGTACCTTCTTCGAAATTGCTTTAATTTTATTTAGTTGACGATAGCCAAAGAATTATGTTAATATATACATACATTATAATTTGGATATTAATTAGCAACGAGTTTTATATGATAGAGTTGTAATGGTGTTTAATGCTTATCTTTCATTTATCTGTATAAAATTAAGTAATATGCAAGATATATTATGGTGGATGGATATAGTATAGGTGAAGCATCCAAGAAGGCCCGGACATCTTTTATCGTGTAAAGAATATATGACGAATCTGAATAAGTTCTATTCCACAACTACCTTGAGCATTAGTTTCTGATTAGATTTTAATTAAAATATACTGAATTTGTAAATTGACTACTACTAGTCATATCCATATCTGGAAAATACAGGTCAAGTCCACCCATCGCAAAACTTTCAAAAATGAACATAAAATTTACAGACGATTAACTTCACCTAAATAAAACAAATACAATTAAATGAAATATGAAAAAAAAAATCTTAGCAAGATGGATGCAAGTCAAATTGAAAGTGAGTGGGAAACTATTTGATCACTTTCATCATATGCACGACTGAATCAATAAAGACACTTTTATAGAGTGGTACAATTGATATTTTTAGTTTATCAATATGCTATCTATAAAATTTCTAGAGGATGGAAATGCTCTAAATCCAGAGATAAGAGAGACTGAAAAGGTTACTTTTGACGCCTGACGGATCTGATCAACACAACTAAACTAACTATATATAATTGCAATTGTTAATGTCTAGTTAAATAATGCAGAATATTTCAAGCAGAGAATAATAAGTAAGATGACTATGATCAATCATCACATGACACAACACAACTTCTTCGTCAGTCTCCAAAACGTCTGCTTTATATAATAGCCTCACAACTCACAAGTGACAACCACAAGATGCAAAACACACAACATAGTCGGCTCGTTTTTTTTGTTTGCAAGGCTTATTCAAGTATATTAGATTATTAGTAGAATGTAGAGTCATCATCGCACCTAAAGCCTAAAACCACATGCTTAATAACAAATAAATATATTTATATGGATAGATTCAATGAGTTTCTTAATCGTATTCCAAAGCCATGATTAAAGAAAATGTATACTATATTAAAGACCCACACCAAATACCGAGTTAGGCCACTATAAAACGCTAAGTTGTCTCTGTGATCTATCGGCTCAATCACTCACATTTAAAGAATATTTTTCACTCCTCTCACCAGAGTTATTCCTACTAGTAAAAGTTTTATCTCAGATCTAATCTCAATGGAAAAATATGAGAGACTAAGTGAAGAAGAAACTTATTGGTGGATACCATTTAAGTTCCTCGACCAAATTCTTAAAGCTATCCTCAAGTGCCTTGGTCTTCTTCATCATGATTCTCCATCCACGAAAACGGAGTCGTCTCCGGTGACTTCAAACCAGCCGGTAAGCTTTCTTTAACAATATTTATTGATTCTTCTAGAGAATATTATGGATTAATATGGGATTATTATTTTCTTCGTGTTGTGTGTATGCTAAATTGGCTGTGCATGAGAGTGGCAACTAATTTAGGGGTGATCTTAAAGATTTTCTGTTTTAACGATTTTAAAGGAAGTCTAAAGTTTTTGGGAGTATATTTTATCAATTGTTTGGCTCTTGTATATATTTCATAATTTTGTTTTCCAGTTTTTGTAAGTTAGAACTAGTTATTTAGCTATTTATATTCTCTAAGTAAATAAACTTTATGATATACTGATAAATTTGTTTTATTAGAACATCAAGTTAATTAAGTTGGATGAAACTTTTGATCGTGTTATGAAGGTTAATATTCAGCCAAGTAGCATTTAATCATAAATTTGTAGTTGCAGGAAGAAGAAGAAGAAGAAGATGTTGTGATGGCAGAAAACGCCACTATAACGAGTACGGGGAGTAAAATCGTTGTGACGAGTAGAGGGACAAAGATGAAGGCAAAGCCAAGGAAGAAGGAAGAGAAAAGCACGGGCCGTTCTGGCAAACATCACAAATACGATCTTTAGCTCATTTAATTTGCAGTCTAATGTGTTCTATTTACAGTGCACTCAGTGTTATTTACTAAGTACTACGTAGCATCAGTGTTATTCATATTTCTGTTTGAGATTTGTGTGTTTAATAATATTAATAACTTATGCCAGTCCTTTTTTCTTAAACACAACTTATGCTAGTCCATCAATCCGAAAACAACATAAACTTCATTATATTCCCAAATAATGTACGAGCTGAAAGAAATCTCTTAATGCATTTTTTGAAATGGAAGAATTGTTTTTTCATCGTCGTCATGTAAGTGTTGTACATGAAATGATAGTAGTGGATGTGATTTTATCTTTATAAATAAAATGTTGGATGATAATTGGGTTCATCAAAATAAAAATACCCGACCAACCATTAGTTTCATAACCAATATATCAAACCATCTGTCCTTACATTACATACCAATTACTGGATTAGAATAAGAGTCAACAGCTCGTCCTAACCCACATTAATTATTGGTCGATAAGTCTATGCGCGTTAATCAACTACTATATCTTTATGGTTAATAAATATGACTATACATATCTGCAACACTGTATTTTATTTAAGCAAAACGACAAATGCATAAAGACATTTTAATTTTGAACTTCAAAATGACGAAATATATTTTATTTTTCTGAGAAACTTAGTGGAACGACCAAAGAGGACCACATATCACTACTCGCCTACTTGGTTTAATCTTGAGACTGAAAACAAACCCTTCAAAACTACAATCATTCTACTATCATACGTATTACTAATCAAAACAACAAATTTATTGTTCTAAAGTTTAATGATTTTTCTTTATCCAACATTTTAGTATAAGTTTATCTTTTCAGGAAAAAATCGAATGATGTGAAGTGGAAAAAGAAACGCACTGACGAATAATACCATACCACAAATTCACAATGTGTGAACATGATAATATTAAATACAAAGGTCACATGTAGCCAGGTAGGACTCTCTACGAGTAACATATGGTTTTTACTTATTATTTATCAAACAGCATTTGAATATTCATACTGTCACAACCACGAGTAGCATGAAACACCAACTTCGAATATAAAACAATTACATTCCTCCAGGGAAGAGTATTCTATAAAACCCAGTCATTAAAACATACATGTTGACAGGTCTCGCGTCACTGGAAGGTCCATAACTATTAAACAAGGTACGATGAGACATAAAATTGAAGTTCTCTAAATTAAACCCTACAATAATCATTTTCAAAAAAATTACCAAAAGGTTCAGTCCGAAACTCTAATATCTGAGGTCCCGAAACCACAATATGAAATAATCATTATCAACACGTTTGTCTAAGGAACCACAATAGTGAATTTAGTGACCATAAATGCATTAAGCTAAAGGAATAGAATAATAAGACATGTTGGAGTACAATTTAGTATGATACAAGTTCGAAACTAACTAATTATCAAAGCCCTTTATAAACAAAGCCAACTAATTATCGCACATTTATCAGTAGAATCTTAAACTCAAGTAAAAAAAACATTAGATTCTCAAATTTAACTCATAGTTGTCTCATAACTCTTTTATTTGCGTGCAAGCAAATCTAGTTCTTTGTCCAACCATTTATTTCTTTAGTTAAATTTAGTTTTTTTCTGAAAAATTAAATTTAGTTATTTGATAAGAGCACTTATTGTGGTTATGATTTATAAACCACTTTATAATCAAAATGATTATATTGTTCAATTTGTTAAACTAAATAACTAAAACATAAAATGGAGGATTCATAATTACTTAATTAAACATTTGTTTTCTCTCAATAATATATCATTTTTCTAAACAACAATATATTTTCACTTTTTTCTGTCAAGCAATTTCGAAATCTCTAAATCCTTAAATAAATTCCTGTAAATTTTGATTAGTGTATGATTAATTTTTGAGGTGCTAGGTCCACCCCCAACATTCCATTAACCTCTAGCACTATCCTGATCACACAAAAAAAAAGACTTTTGTATTTATTTGAATAAACAAGATTTTCAAATGTACTACCAGTTCAACATCTTTGGTTCAAACAAAAACCAAAGAAAGAGCGTGGATTGACTTTGACCAAGACCATACGTTCCCACAGTCCCTACCACCTCGCCACTACTCGTTGCTATTTTTTTTTTGACTGGGTAGATCAATATCAACACTTTTATATCATTTTTAAGTTTTAAGTTTTAGGCTTTGACATTTAAAATAAATAAATACTCAACAGAAAAGGTTATTTACTCTTATTTATTCTAAAAATTTACCAATCAAGTGAAATCTCTTTTTCTCTTGTTCCCTCTAATTACTATTTAATGAAAGTATAATATATAAACAATTTAGTTCAACTCAACCAAGTATAAATATATTTGTTCTGTTTTGCTCTCTCCCATTTTAATTTCCTTTCATTTTCATCTTTTTATTTTCTTTTCATTTACTCCATATTTTACAATCACACTCCTAACATAAGTCAAATATGCATCTCGGTATCCTACGTACCAACGCAACTATAGTTCAAAGTCGATCTCAACCTAACAAACCGGGTTTACTATTAGACTCGGTCAACAAAAAACAATTGACCAACAACCAAGTGATGATACCTATCCCTTTAAAAGGAGTAGCAACTGCGTTAACAAGTTCCATCACAAACCAAACTACACACAATATCTCTCTCCAAGAACATAAACAAGAGAAATAATTCAAGAAATCAACAATGGAGAATCTAAGAAATGGCGAAGAAGGCGACTCTCATCAGATCCCGTTTATGTTATTTGATCAATCTTCAGTAACGGCTCCTCTCTTGAAGTGTCTTGGTCTAGAAAGTTCTTCATCCTCATCTTCTGGCTCTTCTTTGTCATCTCACAACGAGGAAGAAGAAGATATATCGAGATGAAAGAGGATGAAGATGATATGACCGTTGAGATCACAGAGCGGAGGTTGCAAAAGAGTAAGCCTAGGCCTAAGCCGAAGCCAAGCCCAGGAAAAGGTGGCAAAGTCAACTAGGATTCATGTAAAACATATACGTTTATACTATAGTCATCTTTTAATATAATATACAAACACACACAAAAGTAAACTAAAGTAAATGCAAATGTATACAGACAAAAGCTCTGATATGATAGTACTTATGTAGTCATGTGTTTTGAATGTGAATCTGACAATAAGATCAAGTTTAGAGTTTATCGTTTGCTTACCGATTTAACACTAATAATCAGCTTCAGCATGCATGCGCTTAATCGAGTAGGCCTATTAATAATCGAGTGACTGAACAAACAAACCTTCAGTTTGTATGGGTTTATAAGGCCCATTAATAATCCGTAAAGGTAAATCGTCGGCCCACTAATAGTGTTTTCGAACTTACTGGCTGTGGTAACAAGATGACGTGTCGTACAGACAATCGAAAGGACAAAGCAAAACGATCTTGTTTGTTCTATCAGATATGTAGTGGAATTTGCTACGGTTCAGGAGGCTGTAGTGAAGGTAACAGCCAGCAAGGATTATCTTTACAGTCTCCATACATGGTCTTATCACATAAGCTGAGAGACAAGAAAAGAAACAGAAAATCGAACCGAGATATATTTAATAAACCGGAACCTAACCATAATGTCAAGTTGTGAATGCTTTCATTGATCAAAGGTGCTGTTACACTGTCAGTTTATTATGTGTTATGTCCTAAATGCTTTTCTGGTTATTTTTGCTTTTTTGAGCAAGGAGAAAAAAAGAAGAAAAAATGGATAGAACCGGTTTAATAGAAAACCGGATTGAACCAGATACATAATTCGGATAAAAAAAGAAAGCTTTCCGCGAAGAGGACACCGAAAGGGGTAAAGCTAAAACCTTGTCCGTAGAAAAGCCGGCGAGGAGAGAGAGAGAGAGAGAGAGAGTTGTCGGATTGAATTGGTGGGTAACTAACTATGACAGCTGCGGGTCTAGGGCAGCTGAATCTGGAGGAGTCTACTCCGATTCGTGGGTCCCGCAGTGTCGATTGCTTCGAGAAGCTTGAACAAATTGGCGAAGGCACTTACGGGTAACTCTCCTTCTTTGATTTGGTTTTGTGGGTTTCATATTCTGATTGTAAAGTTCCAATTTTTATCTAGAAAAATTTGTTGCTTTATGTGCTCTGTGCATCTAATCTTATCAAACTTTGGTTTCTGGAGTGAATTGAGATCTGTAGACTTCTCTTCATACTTTGGTTTCTCAGAACATGTAGAAATCGAATTTGCATGTTTACTTGATTTGGTGGATAAACAATGTACTGTATCTTGTCAATAAACAAACATCTCACTACTACTACTACTAAGCTTAGACAAGTTGCAAACTTTATGGTTACTAATTAGTAATTGCGACTTATAAATATATCAATCCACTTGAATTTTGAGAGACAATAATATGTTGGGATTTTGAATATTTTGCAGACAAGTGTACATGGCGAAAGATATCAAAACTGGTGAAATTGTGGCACTTAAAAAGATCCGTATGGACAATGAACGAGAAGGGGTAAGTATTAGTAAGAACCTGCATTTTCAGTTTCACTACTACCACTAAGCTTAGACAAGTTGCAAACTTGGTGGTTACTAATTATGACATGTAATAATAATAATAATAATCACATGTTTGTTTTTTTGAAGTTTCCTATAACTGCTATCCGAGAGATTAAAATCCTGAAGAAGCTTCATCATGAAAACGTCATCCACTTGAAAGAGATTGTCACTTCTCCAGGTAATAATAATAATAATAATGAAGAACACCACCTCCTAGTCTTTATCCTGTAAGAGGCATTTAGTTTTTGATACTTAAGAGAGTTTTGTCTTTTTATAAGGTCGAGATAGGGATGATCAAGGAAAGCCAGGTTAGTTAACATTAACCTATCCAAGATCTAATGATTTTCTGTGGAGCTTAGATCCATTAACACCACCTCTTTGCTCCTATTTTTATAGATAATAACAAATACAAGGGAGGGATCTACATGGTTTTTGAGTACATGGATCATGACTTGACTGGACTTGCTGATCGTCCTGGACTCAGATTCACTGTTCCTCAGATCAAGGTATATTTTTGCATGGCTAGAGATACCCTTGTCTGTATTAGCCTTTGCAAAAACCTATTTTGTTCCAACTCTGTCTGACGTGTCAACATATGTAAAACTCAAAAAGTGTTACATGAAGCAACTTCTCACTGGCCTTCACTATTGTCATGTGAATCAAGTCCTTCACCGTGATATAAAAGGTGACTTTGTCCCAACACACACATTTATCTTGTCATTGTCTGTCTCTCACCTTTTAGTTGCTAGTTTAGTTTAACCCATTTATATATATCTTGGTGCAGGATCAAATCTCCTTATCGATAACGAGGGAAATTTAAAGCTTGCTGATTTTGGGCTTGCACGGTCATACTCTCATGATCATTCTGGGAATCTCACTAACCGTGTCATCACACTGTGGTATAGGTATGTATGCATGTCTACATACTTTGAAGTTATCAAGTCTTTTGCTTATTCCTGCATTCATGTATTGGTTATTGCCTTAGGCCCCCTGAGTTGTTACTTGGTGCCACGAAATATGGACCAGCGATTGACATGTGGTCTGTTGGTTGCATATTTGCTGAACTTTTGAATGGTAAACCAATCTTGCCTGGTAAAACTGAGGTCAGTGTTCCCATCTTTTGTGCAGTCGACTTTGATGTTGTGTCCACTTACTCAAATGTTTTGTTTCTACAGAATGAACAGTTGAATAAGATTTATGAACTTTGTGGATCACCTGATGAGAACAACTGGCCTGGGGTTACGAAGATGCCTTGGTATAACCAAATGAAATCATCTCGGCCCTTGAAGAGACGTGTGAGAGAGGTCTACCGACAGTAAGTATAAATAAAACCATTATGCAGCTGCAACACGTCTCTTTGAACAAGGAGAGATCTCATTGTGGCATTTTTATCTTGTACTATAGTTTTGACCGTCATGCCCTTGAGCTGCTGGAGAAAATGCTGGTGCTTGACCCTTCTCAGGTATACTAACTCATCTGACATATGAGATTAAGAGCTATGGATCTTCAATTTTTCATTTTTTTGTTGGTCCAGAGAATATCTGCAAAGGATGCTCTTGACGCAGAGTACTTTTGGACTGACCCTTTGCCATGTGATCCAAAGAGGTAATTGAATTCTCCATCTTTGTTAATTACGATTAGCTCATTATAATCATATAACTAGAAAATGTTTAATGTCCCTCTCAAACAGTCTACCTACATATGAGTCATCACACGAGTTCCAGACAAAGAAAAAGCGGCAACAAATGCGTCATAACGAGGAAGCAGCCAAAAAACAGAAACTGCAGCATCCTCAGCAGCAGCAACACTCTCGTTTGCCTCCACAGCAACACGGTGGCGTTGGTCAGTCTCACGCCGCTCCACATTGGCCTGCCGGACCAAACCACCCTGTTAACAACGGACCGCCACCACCGCAACTACCTGCCGGTGGACCTAGCGGCCACCACTACTATCAAAAGGCCCGTGGCGGTGGTGGTGCACCTGGTCCAAACCGGTACCCTCCTAGCGGAAACCAAACCGGTGGTTATAATAATAACCAGAGCCGTGGAGGTTACAGCAGCGGATCGTATCCTCCCCAAGGTCGTGGTGCACCGTATGGCGCTGGTCCTAGAGGACCTAGCGGTGGGTATGGTGCTGCTCCACCTAACTACTCACAAGGTAGTGGTGGTCAGTACGGTGGCTCTGGAAGAGGTCAGAACCCAATGGGTGCTGCTAGAAACCAACAATATGGATGGCAACCCTAAAGAGAGAGCTCAAAGACTCTCATGTTGTGATTCTAGTAATGAAAGAGACACCAAGAATCTGTCATGTTGTATTATTACCTTGTCTTTATGTATGTTTAGATACTGTTACACGACCAAAGCTTATTTATAAATCAGAACATAGGAAAACCAAATTGGAGTTTCCATATCTTTTTTATTTCTCTTGCAACCAGTTGTTTCACAGACAATAAAGTGGATACAAAGCTTCAGAGTAAAAACAAAAAAAAAACAAAAAAAAAAAATCTCAGAAGTAACTTGAAGCCATAAGACCAGCTATTGTGCTGATTCTACCTTCATGATAACTTTCATGAACTCATACACAAAGTAACTAATCGCTGCTGAAGGCAATACCTGCATTCACCAGAGGATTATTAACAAACCCATAGTTAAGGTTTTCAAGAGATAAGGAATCATTATACCTGTAATAAGCTGGGAATCAAGCCAGCATATAGAGCAGGAACACCACCTTGTTCAACGATCTTCACACAAGTAGCCACTGTGCTCAGCTTCCTCTCATGCGACTGCATTTGCAAATGCCTTCTCACAACTTCAAAAGGATAAGTCGCTGCTTCTGAGCACGCCCCAGCGATTGCTCCGTACAGCAAAGTTCTCATGGGACCAAGCTCCAGCTGGTCAAAAGCGTTGAGCTCCTCACCTTCTTCTCTCATGTGTTCAAGCCGTTTCCTACCTTCCGGCGTATGAAGGTAAGTTGATTTCAAGATATCATAGACTCCATAGAACACAGCTCCCGCTGGAGCCATGCTAACGAGCGAAGGCACAAGACCTTTGTATAACGAGAAGAAACCTTCCGTTTGAATCATGTGACGAAACGCACCAACCACACCGCCTAACGCCTCTCCACCAGGTGCCACCATAACCGTTCTCACGGTATCTAGTGGTAGACAGAGCAGACTAGCTGTTACTCCGGCGGCCGCACCGGCGATAAACCTCTCGAAATTAGTGGTTTCTTCGTTCCCTGAGAGTCTCAGAAGCTGGCCTCTGTAGGTATCATAGGCGTAGAAGTTGATGGACTTGAAAGGAGCTGTTCTAAGAATGTTAACCAAGTTGCCTTTCCAGAATCCTCTAACTCCTTCGGTTGTTGCAATCCTCTGGATGAGTCCAAGGAGACTCCGTTGCTCTCCTCGGACTATGTACTCTAGCTTCATCCGCTCAAGTGGTGCAATGCAAGTTCTGTCTCAGTCCAAATAAAGCCTATGAGAGCCACCCAACTTCAACAACCAAATCTCATCACTAAGTAATAACCACAAGACTATAAAGTCTACAGCTTTAGACTAACTAATGAATCACAGGAGAGAAGAAAGAGAGAGAGAGACCTTGAAACCATGGCAGCAAAAGCTCCAGCCCAAAGATGCTTGGTGGTGTTGAGAGCTCCTGATCCATTCTCCTTAACCTTAATCTTCTTCTCCTTCTTCTCACCAGCTTCTTGGATCAACAAAGAGTCTTTCAACTGAAGAGATTGATAACTGTTTTGACCATTATACCCTTCACCTTCTTCTTCCTTTATCGATAAACTCACAGACAAAAACAGAGCTCCTCCTCTGGTCCTGTCTCGTCTCCTAAACTTCAAAAAGCTCGACTTTTTTCCGACAAATCGTATTGAACTGACTGTGCAGTCCTTACAGGGAACAAAAGAGACAGATCCCCCGAGGGTTTGACCGTTTTGATCTAACGGTTCTGATTTGATCCATCGATCAAGGCCGCCACGCATTTCGGATCAGGGAGAAAAGGGTTACTTGGAAAATTAAGGAGAAACAAAAGAAAGTCTGAAACTTTGTACTTTGCGACTAGTAAAGCTTCAAGCTTTAAGCTTCCATCTATGTCACACTGCTAGTCTACTAGCATCGTTCTCGGCGGAAGAGGAGAGAATATTAGGTAGGTCTTTGGTGTAAGTGTGACTCGGTACCTTTTTTTTTTTTTTCTGGTTGGCACGTCATCGAAAAACACTGGCCCACGTTGTTCCATTGTGAGTTGATGGGCCTAAGAGTCTAATATTATAGGCCCGTTTTAAATACAAGGGGCCTTGCAAATTTTTACTTCTAGTATCTCTATTTACAACCTTTGTAACCATCGAGTATCTAAGACTCCGTGGCCCAATGGATAAGGCGCTGGTCTACGAAACCAGAGATTCTGGGTTCGATCCCCAGCGGAGTCGCTGTTCTTTCTATTTTTAACTTTTTTATCCCTTTGTCTTCGTCGCTTATATGTATATATGTATACTTGTTTTTAATTTGGGAATAAAACTTTCACAGATACCTAAACCCCTCATTCGTTGTTCATATCTGTATGGCATCTATAACTTTTTTTCTTCATATATTAAATTTTGAGAAATTAGGCCTACTAACCCAACAAAAAAAAAAAATTAAATTTCTTACCAAATTTGAGTAGACGAAGTAACTGCTCCCCTTTGGACTATTGGCTTTACAGCAAACAACGTTGCTCGTCCGTCGTTCTCTTATTATAAAACAAACATACAAATTTTAAGAAATGAAAATCTCGTTTTTTCAAGTACCTTTTTTATATATATCGACCTTCAGTTTTTCTTTTGAAATCAAAATTTAATACGTTTCAAATCCATTAAGTAAAGCGTTAACTAATCATCATCGCTTTACACATATCTCTTTATTTTATACAAATATAGTTAAAAGAATGCATTAAAAATGTATCGGCTCAAATATTTAAACTAGTTACTTTCTACTTTGTATATAAAATATAGTAAGTTATTTTGACACGACTCGAATTTGGATTTTTACTTTCTCTTAGAAGTTGGATTATACCAAAATTTGAAAGATTTTTTTAGCTTAATTTGGTATTATATCTCCTTCTGAGATTTTATTTTAATTACTGCCTTTGTGAGAAACATTGTTCTGAAATAATGATTGATTGGATCAACTTTTTTTTTTTTTTCTCAACATCAACATTCATTTCATCAAATATGTGGGTACAAAAATTTGACCACAAGAAAATTTGACCACTAGTACTTTGAAGTGATCTAGTAACACCTTGGATCACTTGAATGGATCCAACGCTACCTAATTTAAACTTCAAAGTACTTTGAACCACAATGAAAATGAAATCACTCCACGACCCGGAATGATCCAATTCTTCAACCTCCTAATTCGACCTCATGGTACAACAGCGCCTACTAGCACAACAGAGCTAAGAGCTATACCCGAGACCAAGTAAACACTAGCTAAAGGACCCTAATAATCGGCATCAAAGTTCATGATCCAATGGCTTCAACACCTTAGATGCATAGTCGAAATAGCCTCATCCTATTGGTCTTCAACTGTTGTGACCCTCAGCCTAAAAACAGACACAAGATCCGAATGAAAGTCGGGTTCCAGCTGCCGTAAACGCGGGTCGATACTTCAAATCCGAATTTCCAGAGAAGCGGAGCTCGTACCATAAGTTAGAAACTTTCAGAGCTGGGGTATAAGCCACCGCCACGAACCACCGCTTGGATACCTTCTTCTTGGCCCTTTACTCTGCGGGAGTCATTGTTCGTGTGGTCCCGGAGAGAGCCCGGAAGAGCAAAACTCTGTCTGTTCGCAGTCTAATCTTCCTCCTTTTGTCTCACCATCTCGAGTAGACGTAGATCCGAGGTAAAAGAAGCGTCTTTCGAAACCACGCGCCGTCGCCGAGTCGGAATCACCGTGAATCTGAAAGGGGGAAAACCAGATCCAGTAACTCCGATAACCCTAAAAGCCGACTTTCGCCCTCCCCGTCATCACGTTAGCCTCGCCGCAGCTCCAGATCGTACAGATCTAGCCACCGTCTGCATCAGACAGAAACATCGAGTGGAAATCTCACCAGAGTAACGAGCATATCGACTAAGGACAAGGGGGAGGAGAGAAAGCAAAGGGAAAAAGAAGAAAGGGAAAAGAGAGGCGCTTCCGGCACCGGATTAACCGGGCCGGAGCTAGGATTCCGACGAAGTGTTTAGAGAGAAGCGGGAACTGTGTTTTAGAGAGAGAGGTTTTTTCCTTCCAGTTTTGGATCGGTTTTCTCTCCTTTATTGATTGGATCAACTTATACTATTACCCCAGCTTGATTCATTTTCAATAAACCCAAATTTAAATTAATTAGTATTTATTAATTTTTAATTTGGTATTATATCTCCTTTTAAGATTTGATTTTAATTACTGCCTTTGTGAGAAACATTCTTTTGAATTAATGATTGGCTGGATCAATTTATAATATCATCCCAGCTTGATTCATTTTCAATAAACCCAAATTTAAATTAATTAGTATTTATTAATTTTTAATTTGGTATTATATCTCCTTTTAAGATTTGATTTTAATTACTGCCTTTGTGAGAAACATTCTTTTGAATTAATGATTGGTTGGATCAATTTATAATATCATCCCAGCTTGATTCATTTTCAATAAACCCAAATTTAAATTTATTAGTATTTATTAGTAATTAATTTGGTGTTATATCTTCTTTTGAGATTTGATTTTAATTACTGCCTTCGTGAGAAACATTCTTTTGAAATAATGATTGGTTGGATCAATTTATACTATCATCCCAGCTTGATTCATTTTCAATAAACCCAGATTTAAATTAATTAGTATTTATTAGTAATTAATTTGGTATTACATCTCCTTTTAAGATTTGATTTTAATTACTGCCTTTGCAAACATTGTTCTGAAATAATGATTGGTTGGATCAATTTATACTATCATCCCAGCTTGATTAATTTTCATTAAACCCAGATTAAAATTACTTAGTACTTATTAGTTTTAAAATATACAAATTTTTTTTTACTTAAAAATATACAGATATTAGTGTCATAAAATAAGCCATTCCTCTTTATTAAAGAAAAGACAGCTGTTAGACTATTTATTAGAAAACTATGTCCATATTAAATTATTGTATATTGATTCTTAAATGCTTTAAAAATTACTTTCTTATTTCATAAATAATTTCCGTTACGTTATTTAAGCCCCAAGACGTGCGTCTGCATTGCTTTCAATTCATTACAATTACAAAACAGCGAAAAGACACAGAGGGAGAGAGATCTCAAGTCTGATCCACAACAATGGCGTCTCTCAAAGTCCCGGCCAACGTTCCTCTTCCCCAAGAAGACGCCGAGCAACTCCACAAGGCTTTTGCAGGTCCTCTCTATATATCTCTCTATTGATAGACTACATTGGTGACTACGGATGATTTTACTTGGATCTTGTTTACTATTTGCTCTGTGATCCTCTTCTTACGTTGATCTGTTTTGTTCTTAAAACACAAGATCAGTATAGTTTCTTTTGCATCTACTGATCATGATTCATAATAAACTGTCTTCAAAATGTTTTTGGTTTGATATGAAAACAGGATGGGGTACCAACGAGAAGCTGATCATATCAATTCTAGCCCACAGGAACTCTGCACAGCGCAGCTTAATCCGCAGCGCTTACGCCGCTACTTACAATGAGGATCTTCTCAAGGCCTTAGACAAAGAGCTTTCTAGTGACTTTGAGGTTATAAAAATTACTCTCTCTTCCTGTTTTTTTTTCCGATATGATCACCTAAAACAGTCTGATTGTTTAAATAAACTTCTACTAGAGTTAAAAAAAAACTAGTTAACAATAGTTCAATTAAAGTACTTTTTCGAATTCAGCCAAAACGAATGACTTATTACGGATGCATAGATATTTAAATAACTTTCAGAATTAACAGTTTTTTTTTGTAACAGAGAGTTGTCATGTTGTGGACTCTTGATCCAGCGGAGAGAGATGCTTTTCTTGCTAAAGAATCAACCAAAATGTTCACCAAGAACAATTGGGTTCTTGTTGAAATCGCTTGCACTAGGTCTCCTCTTGATCTTTTCAAGGTCAAGCAAGCTTACCAAGCACGTTACAAGAAATCACTCGAGGAAGATGTTGCGCAACACACATCTGGTGACCTTCGTAAGGTATATTATATAATCTATTCAACGAGTCTGCTGGGTTTGTTTCGGGTTGTTGATGTTTTTGTTCTCTTTTTTTTTTGTAGCTATTGCTTCCTCTTGTTAGCACTTTTAGGTACGAAGGAGATGAGGTGAACATGAGGCTTGCAAGATCTGAAGCCAAGTTACTTCACGAGAAGGTCTCAGAGAAAGCCTTCAGCGATGATGACTTCATCAGAATCTTGACAACAAGAAGCAAAGCACAGCTCGGTGCAACTCTTAACCAATACAACAATGAGTATGGAAACGCCATTAACAAGGTAAAACTTTGACTACAACGTTTTTTTTTTTTTTGCTGTTATAATGCATGGCCGGTTCTGGACATATGTTGATGAAACATTGGCATGGCACCTCCATTTTTAATAAGAAATTGTTCAAATTTGACAGAAACTCAGTTAAAATTCATGTGTGCGCTCATGACTTCTTTTTTTAGTTTACCCTTTTATAAGTTCTTGATTCGCTTCTGTTATTTAAATTTTAGGAAACAAATTACATATATTTTTTCAATAAACTATATACTCTTATTAAATTTATAAATTATCTATAGTCCCCAAAATATTAAGATGTGCCTTGTTTTTGATATTTTGTTCAAACAGCTGATTATGTCTCGAGTTTTGCAGAACTTGAAGGAAGATTCGGATGACGAATACCTTAAACTACTAAGAGCTGTAGTCACGTGTTTGACATATCCTGAGAAGCATTTTGAGAAGGTTTTGCGTCTAGCAATTAACAGAATGGGGACTGACGAGTGGGCACTAACCCGAGTCGTGAGTACACGAACTGAAGTTGACATGGAACGTATTAAAGAGGAGTATCAGCGAAGGAACAGCATTCCTTTGCACGATGCCGTCGCTAAAGACACTTCTGGTGATTATGAGGACATGCTTGTTGCTCTTCTTGGACATGGAGATGTTTAAAACTGGTTCAGTCCCCATGCTTTCTTTCTTTTTACTGGTTTGTTTTGAATAAAAGAGTTGTGTAAACTGGTTTCTGCTACTATCTATCTATCTATGTATTTGAGTCTGTTTAAATACAATCTAAAGCACAAGTTAAAGCGAAATCTCTGTAATCTAAGCAAGTGCAGCTCTAACAATCTCTACTACTACAACACACACGAAGCTTCTCTAATCTCTTATCATTCTTGTTGATCAACATCTTCTCTATATCTAAAACTTGGATAGAAGTTTTGTTCATGGATATGCTGATGGAACAGACTCTTGTATTTATATACCCTTATATGATGGAAGGTGTTCAAAAATTTTAATATTTAATTTATGTAGTCCATAACACATTACTTTTGAACTTCTTAGTGATAGTTCTGTGAAGTGTAATTATTTTCTTTAGATTAGAAGTGGCTTTGGCTGTAAAACGTTTTTTTTTGTTTGATTAATTTTACATTCAATTAAAAAAGAGACAGTTGTAAGATTTGAGATATTTGAAAAGTGGTCATATATTGTTAATCCATTGAAGGATTCCAAAGAACAACACTCCTTCACTTTCTTAGTTTTAAAGTATATATATAACAGAGTAGATTTCAAGTAAATATACATTCGGGTGTTATATAACACATGGGTGGATTAGATCATATGATTTGGTACATATCTTCATTGATCCAATGGAGTTCGACTCTTGTGTTATGTTATACGAGGATTTGTATAATAAATATTGAAGTGAAACCAGCTATGATCTTCTAAATCAAGATCTTATCAGTAATCAAACTCTGAAATCTTTTAACTGGACCCACGATTTAAAAAAAAAAATAGATTAAGTGTGGTATGTGTCATAGAATCACTGGTACTACACCAGAAGAGGTGTTATACAATATTAGGACATTCAAAAGTTCACTGATATACAACATTTTATTTTAGTTTATAAATTATTGCCAGTTATGTATGTATTTTTTAAGTTGTAACTTGTAACTATGTGCATGAGTGATGGCAGAGCATCATCTTTTTTTTTTTTTGGACAACATGGCAGAGCATCATCAGGAGTTAGGACTGGTGTGGAGATAGATTTTGCAACAATTACTCAAATGGCTACATGGAAAGAGACAATATAACATCATGCTAGTAGGCCCGTTTTCGGTTGGCCCATTAGTTCCCGCTCACCTTTCTGTCCGAGTTATATATTTGTTTGGGGCAAAATTCTAATAAAACAACCAAACATTATTGACTCTAGTATTATGAAAAATACGCAAGTTAAAAAATCGACGATTTTATAATGAAGAGTTTAGGTGTTACACTAGTCTAACCTATACATTTCAATATCTGACTACTTGGCAGAAAAAAAGAAGTAACAACAAGGAAACAAAATGAAAAATCTGCAAAGGTTTGTCCATGTATGGGGAGTCAGTGATGATTTTTTTCTGAACGTCTGGAATGATATTAATCAAAAGAGTGAAACACCAATATAAAGGCAATGCCTTCTACCACAAGGTAGATGAAAATTTAAAAACAACCACACTCTAAATAAGAGTCAAACGTTGCTTCTATCCTTTTCTCTTGCGATCATATCATGAAGCCAAGAGGGACTTTCCATAGCTAGGTATGACAGAAAACGTTCATCTCGTAAAACATTTCTGGCAATGTCCTGAGCAATCTCGTTAGCTACCACTTTCTTTCCTTCAAAAGTTACAGTCGCAAAATTCCTTTAGAGCTGTGACACTTGTTGTAACAGAGCTCTGTAACGGGGCTATTGTCGAGGTGATTTGATAGCCTCTATAACCTCATTATAGTCAGAAGAGATGATTATACTTGTAGCTCCTAGATCACTCAAGCTAGCCATAGCATAAATAACACACCGCAGCTCTGCTATGAAACGACTGGGAGCATGCACAATCGCATCTCTAGCATGGTGTGTCACATTTCCAGTGTGGTCTCTTGCAATCCAAGCTATCCCACTATGAAGGTGTGTGTTTCTCCAGTTTGCATGGACGTTGCATTTGATGGTGCCGTTCTCTGGAGGAGACCAACCTTCCCAGTTGTGCATATGGGTACTCTATGTGACATCCGTAGCTGCATCCTTGTTTAACTGAAACCATAGCTCCACCTCCTCTTTCATATCTCCAATGAGCTTTTGTCTTGATAACTGAGTTTCCGCATACAAGATAGAGTTCATGTTCTTCCATGCTACCCAAAGCACCCATGGAACAGCGCGAACTAAAGTCTGAGGTCTGTTTTTGTCTTCCATGAAGTTGAACAGGTGTTTAGATTTTATTCAAGAGATTGATGCAATGATATACCAGCAAGTGATAGTCAGTGATGACTAGAAATTTTTTATTTTTATAGTTTAATTGCTCTTTTAATTTTGAAAAATATATTCAAGTAATTTTCTACGAAAAGCAATTTATTTACTATTTTTTATGGATTATTTTTTATACACAATCTAGTTTTATACGGTTGGTTTAGTTTATGAACATACAAACAATAAGAAATTTCACCCCATACACTAAAAGTTTACTCTAATTAAACCAATACCCTAAATTCCACACCATGATATATTCTTCCATAGACACAAACTTATCATTTCATAGATATTTTTTTTTAATTTCATCATTCTTTTAGTATTTTACTATTTTGAGCCAATTGACTCTAAATTAATTTAACATAAGCCCTCAAAATACGAAATCGAGTATCTTCCAAACCATTAATTTGTATGCTAAGATAAGATTATATCACATTATGCAGATTGTTACCTCTACTCTCTAGTTAGTGGATATTGAAACTGAAATAATTATATAGGAATATACGTATAAACCATTACCACACAACCATAATATTATATATTATTTAATCTGTAATAGTATTTAAATACTGGAGAATTTAGCCGGCCAACTGGAATTTTCATTTTAAAAAGAGAGAAATCTTTTAGTTTTCGTCACACAAGATTCGATACATTTAATACATAATAATTTCGCAGAACTGATCACTATCACAAATTCTATTTCCTAATACCATCAAAGAATCGGTCCATCTCCGTCTTATATTATTATTATATATTATTACGTTTATTAAAATTCCTATTTTTGTTTTTATATAACAAGCAGTAGACCATCTGAAGATATACATTAACATTGATATTACATAACACATATACACATTACACAGACAATTCACGCGAACAAATCAACTTCAGTTTACTCTAGATCACATAAGTTATCATGCTTATTATCGATCACACAATCATTTCGTCTCCTTTTCTATTTTCTGCTATATTTAATTACATTATTCTTATATACAAAAGTACGCAAACATATTGATTTCACCCGCAACGAAAATTTATTATTCGTTTACTATTTAGTTGATACATAATCAATCAAATACGAACGGTTTTCTTGAATGCTCTAACGCCATTTTTCACTTTCCTCTCGTCCACCTTGATTTGCTTCTCCCTGCACTCTAAGCTACAAAATGCATTGTCCCCTCTACGAAAACATTACAATATAACATTTTCATATTAGATAAATTGATTTCATTGAGCCATAACATATAAAGATATACGAAACATTGATATAAAAATATTTGAAAGGTTGGTTAGAAGCATAAAAGTCGTACCTATACATATAAATGTCACGACGATGACATAGATTTCGATTGCAGAGGCTACAAGTCCTCAAGAAGTCATCATCGTTATTAGTAGCCAACATCACCGTCGGATTATGATGATGTTGATGCATGGTTAGATGATCAGACGGCTGAGATGCATGTTCATAGATCGTGGCTATATCGTCTGTGATCATTAGCATGCTTGTTGTTCTCTTGATCAAAGAGCCATGACGCTTTCCTAAAACCATTATCTCTCTCTAAGAAGAAGTGTGAAGTGAGATAGGGAGAAGAAGCAGAGGGGAGAATGAAGAGAAGAAAACACAAGATATTTAAAAGAAAAAAGTGAAAGAATCTAACAATAGAGATAATATTGTTTTATTTTTATAACATTTCTTTAATTATTTTTTTCTAATCATAACTATTTTTGTATGTATAGAAAGTCATATTGGTGTAACCGTGTAAGTAACGAACAGAGGACAAAAATCATATAGAGTTAACTAAGACAATCAAACTTCATAATAATATTTTTTCATACCCATTTTTGTCCCACTAATCATTCAATCACACCCGTAAATTATTCAATCAACACTCAACAATATTAAATGTTACAAATAACCAAAATTTTGATGAATTTTTTATAACTTCTGAATGAAAGATGTGATTCAAGTTCGGTCTGGTTTGGTATAGGCTGGTCTATAATGTACGGTGTACCGTACTATTCAAATCAAACCGTAAACTTGTGGTTTTTTTTAACATTTGTCAAAATAACTGCTAACCAAATTACAACCACACGGAGGTGGTCAAGTGGTGTGCAGACTACAGAGAAATTCAGATTAGAAACAATCCCAGAACACTAAACATGTATGGTCACGCGGATATAAAACTATAGTTTAGATCTCATTTGAATATTTGGAGCGAAAGATCACATGTGGACTACAACACCTCTTTAAAAGATTAGGCTGAGTTTTTCTATAGATTTCAGATATCCAAGGTTAAACAAAAAAACTGCTAACCTAATCAGAACCAGACTCAACAATGTTATTACACAAACCGAGCTGTATTGAGTCGGACTCTTTACGGCAACTTTCCAAATTTATGTATAACTTTATAAAAGCAAAAATATCAACCAAAATATAAGAACATGATATCATAAGCATTATGAACAGGACAAAAGTTAGTGTGGAGATGTAAATGGATTAATTTGTGACCAGTGTCCAAAATCTTTTCGACACATCAGCCTCATTCTTAATAGCTGCAGTGTCTATTTCCCCAAATATCAGTTTTCTCTCGTCTCACACCTTGTTTTGGTTTTTAGTGAATTGTTGGAGAAAATAATATCATTAAATAGAAATTCGAGTTTGAGTGCACTACATATGATCTTTAAGAAAATAGTTATCATCAACCTTTTTTTTTATCATCATCAACTTATTACATATATACACTATCATCAACTTATGTAATATATTATCATCAACTTATTACATATACACTAAGAGCATCTCCAATGTACACTTCTATATTTTTTTTAAAATAGAAATATCTATTATAAAAGTAAATTTGCTCAAATATATATCTCTATAATAGAGTTCCTCTATGTTAGCGGAAAATGTAGAGGGATCCTACTTTTTGACTCTATATTTAAAAATAAAAATAAAAATTCTCTATATTTTCTCTTATAAATAGATGAACTCTATTATAGAAGCATACGTTAGAGCAAATTCACTTCTATAATAAAATTTTTCTATTTTAGTGAAAATTATAGAGATGAATTGGAGATTGTCTAAGCGCTTTAATATTTTTCGAATAAGCACATCCAATATATAATGTAAAGAAAAACATAGACTACAAATCATAATAGCATGAAAATGACAAAATAACTCTACAATATGCACCACTTTAAATTCCACAATTCCAACTTAAACTACTTTATGTAACAAACTGTTTTTCTGTTTCGAAGGATTTTATTATTCTATTGTATTACAAAATAAAACTATAAATTTTTAGTAGTGGGTCAAAAAGTTAAGGAAAACTTCTTATATACCAAAATATTAAGTTGGTCTTATATACATTATTGAGTACAATCATAATGTTATATCATTAAAAATCATAAAGTTATATCATTAAAAATCAGACATCCCTACAATTGTAAGAACTTTTTGTTACATCAACTTTCTGAATAATAATTTTAAATAGGTTAGAGTATTGAATAAATGAACGGAGACTCGGTGAATGGTACATGAGGTAAGCTATAAAGTTAAAACATATATTGTGAGAGCACAAACCACAAAAGGACAAAGGTATCAACAATGGAACCCATCAAAGGGCCAATAATTTCCATGAATCTCTTGACCCTTATAAAAAGAAAAAAGGCAAAACAAGTGTTTGGTTCTGTGCCAATAGATTCCATTTTCTTCTTATTGTAGCTTTTGCACAATTCAAATATCAATAGTTGATGTTTCCTACCAACTTGAATGAAAAAGCATCTAGACAAGTGTATGGTTGTGTACCACACTCCACATTAGTTTTCACTTTTATCATTCTAAGAGAATCCCACTTATGTATCTATTTCCTAGACATTGTAAGTTTATTATTTTATCGAAAGCAGTAAAACATTATTTTCTAGATTTGACAGGGGGACATCCACGTTCTCTCAATTGAATGGTTTAATCAGGAAAATTTTCCCAATACATTTAACTTACGCAAGTCCTTCACTAAGATAAGAACTTGAAAGCAACTTGAAAATATTTAATATGACACAAAATCAAAACTGTAAATAACAATCATCAACCCCCTGGATAGAGATGAAGGGAAAATGTATGCATTTAGATTAGAATAAGAGTTCCTCTCTATATATATTTTGATTATAAATCAAGATATGAGCCATGGGCTGGGGAATTAAAGGTAACTATACAAAATTTTCAGGTGTATGTGCAAGTTTAAGTAATAAAAACATTGAAGTATGCATAATTTACATTAATCATGTTGTGCATAAATAAAACTGACATCACGATTTATTCACCACGTACTGAGCTGCTTAATGAAATACCAAATGTAAAAGTACCGTAGCCTAATGGTTAAAGTTTAAAGGCTTCTACATCAAGGTTTGGGGTTCGAACTCGAGGCTATGCAATTTCTTGCAGATAAATCCAGGTTTTAAGTACCGGAGAAAACGGTTTATTAAATAATTGTGCCAGATTATGGAAGAAAAGCTTACAAGAGATCTACAACATAGTGCAAGTTAATCTGGTCATGCGTGGATCTTCATATGACGGCTTATATGATGTAGTTAGGCGTAGATCTCATAAGACAAGTAGTATTGTCGGTTGTCGAATTGTCTATGTAATCTTTCTCATATCACAATTGTAATATCACAATGAATCAGCGTTAAAAAATGAGATATCGAATTGAGAGTCTTTTGATAAATTAAATTTTTTTTATCAAAATGGACTTTAGTGATGTGGGTCTTAGTTTTGAGTGAGTCCATTTCGGATCACACTGGTCCGAGTCAGATCACCTGATGATAAATTATTAAACGCGGTATGTGCATATGATCTGTAGACGGTAGACCTATGGTAATGGAGCAACATATGCTAAAGAGACGAAAGAAAGACAATCAAGACGCACAAGAATCAAAAATATATAGGCAAAATTGTTTTTTTTTTATCGTCGGCATAAAATCCGCACTCTCATCCGGACTCTGAAAACTCTGCCGGCAATTCTACATTCATGTGAACAACAAAAGAGGGTTGTGTCCTGACACTTCGTGCTTCTAAATAACTTACAAAAACTAGTCATTCCTCTTGTTCTGAAACTATGCCGGCAAAATTGTTTTTTTGACCAAAAAATGATAACTATGTTTTTATAGACTAATCATATATACTTTATATCCTACTAAACTAATTTTTACAAAATAACAATACTGCCCCTAATTTTAATTAAAAATTTCGAAATTGCAATTAAAAAAATATTCTTAAATATTAAAATATAATTTTTAACTAAAGTAATTAAAAATATTAAAAATCCCAAAAAATCCTAAACTTTGATTTTGATTTTTTATTTTTAATTTAAGAATTGATTTTATAATTTTTATTTTCTAATTTAAAATTGATTTTATAAATCACGATTTTCTATTTCTAAAATCGATTTTCTATTTTTCAATAAATTAATTTTTTTATTTATAAAAAACGATTTTCTATTTAAAAAAATCATATTTTTTATAAATCGATTTTTTTTTTTTGGCATCAATCGATTTTCTATTTAAAATGATTTTTTATTTTTAAATTGATTTTTTTTAGAAAAATGAAGAATATTTTCAATTTAAGGAAACTGATTTAATTGAGCAAAAAATGATTTTAATTAATAAATTTAAGGAAACCAAATATTTTCATAGAGTGTCGAATACAGTAAACATGTTTGAAATCGATTTTTACTAGTTTTAGATTTACATTAATGTATAGTTTCTGATTTCTACAAGTTTTAGATTTATAGTAATGTATAGATTAAGATTTATAGAGATTTTAGAATGATAAGTTAAGCGCGGAATGTGTTTTCTAAATATTTTTATATTACTATTATTTACTTAGAATACGTATTCTAAACATAGTAGATTCAATGAAAAAGTTGATTACATTTTCTACTATGTAGAATGTCAATTTTATTTTTTTTTAAAGAAATATGAAATTATAATTTAAACATTTTTAAAACTGAAAAATATCAATACGTAGATATAGGTATATCATCAGTATTTACTATTTTTGAAAAAGAATTGTTTGTAAGACTATCTAATTTGATTTTATTTTAGAAAATATTAAAGGGTATTAGAGGAAAAAATAGTACAAAAAAAGATTAGCCTAATAGGATATAGTTATCATTTTTTTTGGTCTAGAAAAAACAATTTTCCCAATTATATATAGTATAAAAACTTAGTTTTTAGTGATTATTAAAAAATTACCGTAGTTAGTATAATATGTTTATTATTGTGTTGATATTTTCAAAACACTCACATATTATAAATATTTTAGAAAATATTAAAGATCGACTGGATTGAAAGGGTATGTATCCTACAAACGTTTTTTGTTTGATTAATATTTAATTATAAATTATCTTTTATCTTAATATTTTAACATTTATAATAAAAAATATTATTTTAAGATAACAACATAATATATAAGAACCGACTTATACTAAAAACAAAATCTGATATTACTAATATAAAATTCGTTTCTAATTATATATAAAATCATTAAAGTATCTAATAAAATTTTACTTGTTTATTAAACATTTCAGATAACAACACAATATATATATAAATAATATTTTTATTTTAAAATAGGGTTTTTAAATTTTGGATATTTTTATTATTATTAATTCTAATGATTTATCTAATCAAAAAAATTAAAATCATTTTTAATTTTTTGCCTAGTTTTATATATTTTATTTATTAATAATATAAATAATATTAGCCGGTCTAAGTTTGAACGTGCAAAAATTATTTTGTAAATAATAATATTTTTTTTAAATACGTGTCAGCAATTTTTCAAATTCTTACTTCGAGAAAGCGTAAACCATCTGTTAACCGAGGGAAAAACTTAAACCATCTCAAAATTTAAATTAAATGGTAATCAGACCGGTCCAACCGGTTGGAATAACAGTCAATGGCGCTCGCTGGAAATTTGACATGCGTAAATAGTACGTGTCTCTTCCGCTTCCACGAAAACGCATCGTATCAATTAATTGCTTTTATTTTATTTTCTCTATCGTTTAACAAAAGAAAACAAACCGACTTGGATGTGTTATTTGTCCAGAGAGCAAAAACCAAAAAAAGGAAAAAAAGATAGAAATAAACGAATCAAAAGAAGCAAAGCAAAGACATTGAGAGTCTCTTCGGACATCAGACTCAAATTAGGGCATAAAGCCTTGTCGGAAGAAGAAGTATTCATGGGGAGAAGAAAAGTGGAGATCAAACTAATCGAGAACAAAAGTAGTAGACAAGTAACTTTTTCTAAACGACGCACTGGTCTCATCGAGAAGGCACGACAGCTTTCAGTTCTCTGTGAATCATCCGTCGCTGTGCTCGTTGTCTCCGCCTCTGGAAAACTCTACAACTCCTCTTCCGGTGACAAGTAAGCTATTCCGGGTCTCTCTCGAGTTGTCTTATTTATTACCCTCTTTGTTTAATCACTTTCTAGATATAAACTTCAAATCTAGGGCTTTTTGTTTCCTTCAAATTAGCTGAGATTTTCTCTTTGTTTTATTGATAACGGCTGCCTATGCGTGAGCTAAAGCCTAATTTAAGATTAATCATTGTGGTGGCCTAGATATGTTCTTGGTGTTCGTTTTTTTTTTCATTTTTAATACTAATTTTTATTTTTATTTTACCTTTACTTAATTTGTTTTACTAATTTTAATATTGCATGTGAATTCAAGAAAATTTTCTACACGTGGGTGATACATACGTGCTCAATGTTGTTTAAGTGATTTCTATATAAGGAACAACTAGTTGGCCGGTCCGCACCCTGTGCGGGCATTGTACAGATTCAAATTATACGGGTAGAGCTGGGTCTGCGGATCGACCCACCCCGTCCGTCCCGCCAACCCGCGGGTCACCTAGTTTTTTTACTCATAATTTCGATCCGCATGACCCGCAATGAAAGATTCAAAATACCTACACCCGCCCCGCCCAAATTTGTAGGTAATTCGCGGGACCCGCGGATTAAATATTACGGAATATTTTGTATCTATTTAAGAGAGAGAGAGAGAGATAGATAGAGAGATTTAGACAAATCTCTCTATCTCTCTATCTCTCTCTCTCTCTTTTCCTCTCATCGTAAACCTTTTTTTTTTTGAAAAATATAAAAATATAAACATTCTTTTAATTCACCGATTATTTTTTTAACTACCACAATTTTGATTTATATAGGAATGTTTCCTAGTTTAATATTTTATCATGAATTTTTCTTGGGTGAATTACCAACTAAACATAGTTTGCCAAATAATGTACAACATCTTTTAAAGATAATAAATAAAATAATAATAATTTGTGTTAAGTTTTTAAAATAAATGAAAATATTATTAGCTGCCAAAAGATGAATTTTTTTAACAATTTTAAAACCGTCACAAAAGAGTAAATCATAAACACTAAACATTATACCCTAAACCCTTGGACAAATCTTAAACCCTTGGGTAAAAATTCAAACACTAAACTCTAAAATCTTGGATATACCATAAACCCTTGGATAAATCCTAAACACTAAACTGTAAACCCTTGGGTATACCCAAAACACTAAATCTCTCTCTCTCTCTCTCTCTCTCTCTCTCTCTCTCTATCTCTCTCTCTCTCAAATTTGTGTTACTTTCCTATTTGTAATTTGTTAATTTTTATATTAATAACTTACCTTATTTTCATTGTGTATTATTTACGCAACTTGGTATCATATTTATTACTTTGTTTAAATAATTTACCTTTAGTTAATTTGGTTTTAAATTTTTAATAACTTACCTTATATTAAATACGGATTGTTTTGGCAAGTTGATATCATATTTACTGCAGATCAATTTATGATAATATAATAGGTATCTTAATGTTCTAAGATCACCTTTCCTATAAATCAAACAGATAAATGTTGTAATAACATGTCAAACAGATGAATGTTGTAATTCTTGGGTGAATTACCAACTAATCATAGTTTGCCAATTAATGTACATCTTCTTTTAAAGATAATAAATAAAATAATAATAATTTGTGTTAAGTTTTTAAAATAAATGAAAAATATTAGTAGCTGACAATTTTAAAATCGTCACAAAAAAGTAAATCATAAACAATAAACACTATACCCTAAACCCTTGGACAAAGCTTAAACCCTTGGGTAAAAAACCAAAACACTAAACCCTAAATTCTTGGATATACCCTAAACCCTTGGATAAATCCTAAACACTAAACTGTAAATCATTTGGTATACCCAAAACACTAAATCTCCCTCTCTCTCTCCCCCTCATCGTAAACCTTTTTTTTTGAAAAATACAAAAATGTAAACATTCTTTTAACAATAATTTGAATCCCAAGAGTATTTACTTCACGATTTTAAATGTAATTTACCATGTTTATAAATTGTTAATTTTTTATTAATAACTTACTTTATTTTCAATGTGGATTACTTGCGCAACTTGGTATCATATTTATTACTGTGTTTAAATATGATTGCACGACAAGTTAGTATCAAATAATATATTCATACCATTTATTAATGGAATTGTGTTGAATGATATATTTCGTTGGGAACTCCACCAACGAAATATTAGTCATAAGGGTCTCTATCTTGTTCAGGAGACCGAAATTTCCAAGATAGATATCATGCAAAGCATCTACACGAATATTAGTCTTCTTGTGCAAGTTAGATTTATTCAAAATAAGACAACAAGATTAAAAACGACTTTGAAAATTTAGAAAGATTTAAAAGTCGAATTAATGTGATACCCCATTGTGCAAGAATAACAGATTCTCAATAAATATCAATAAATGTGATTAAAACTTTCGCAAGAATTATTCAAATAAATAAGGTAACTTACATTTATAATAGATCCATAAGAGATCATATTAATTGCGCAAGAAAAAATAATAATAATCGATGCATGATCTATCAAAAATGTGCAGATATGTGTTCCCAACTTTCCCTTACTCCGTTTAGTTTTGTTTTAGTATAAAGTGAAATCGAGAAGAAGAAAGAGAAGGAGATGAGAGAAATAGATGGCGTAGGATAGGTTTTTAGAAAAATAAAAAAATTAAAAAATAAATCAGCCAATCAAATTATAAGGCAACAAGATTAAAAATGACTTTGAAAATTTATAAAGATTTAAAAGTCCAATTAATGTGATATCACATTGCGCAAGAATAAATAAAGTTATTAAATATACAATATCATAAACTGATTTGAATTAAATATTAGAATTCTTGCGCAAGTTAGATTTATTTAAAATAAGGCAACAAGATTAAAAACGACTTTGAAAATTTAGAAAGATTTAAAAGTCGAATTAATGTGATACCCCATTGTACAAGAATAACAGATTCTCAATAAATATCAATAAATGTGATTAAAACTTTCGCAAGAATTATAAAAATAAATCAGCCAATGAAATTATAATATAGTTGACATAGAACTATATAGTTTATGATGATAAAAAATGACAAAAAGAACTATATAGTTTATATATATGAATTTATAAGATATACATTTTATAATATGATAAATTGTATAAAATCATATTTGAGTACAAAGTTGATAATATGTATAAAAAGTTATACTAACTTTTATAATAAAATATTGATTAAAGATTTTGTTCTTTGATGTATAAGCAAATAATTATCTGAAAAACATAGAGAAAGTAACAAAGCATGAAACTTACATTGTAGTTTACGTGTTTTGGATGATATGATCATTTAAGTACATATGGATCCACATGAGGAAACGTCATAATCGTTGGTCTGCGCATATATAAACTAAAATTGTAAATTAAAAAACCAATAGAAAAATACATATGAAAATATTTTAATTCTGAATTTGTAAAAAGGAAACTTATTAAAACACGTATTTATTGTAATTCTTGCGCAAGTTATGATTAATGAGAGCAATTAATGTAATATTCCGATTAGCAAATTATGATTAATGAGAGCAATTGGTTAAAGGAAATATATTAAATTTGTAAGGTATAAGTAAGGTATGTTCATAATAATAAGTTTCCTAATTAGATATAAATCGTATTATGCCATTAAGACATTAATAAATGGTCGACATTTAATAATATTTTGCGCAAGTTTTGATTTATGAGATTATGAATTAATATAAATGGTCGACATTTATTAAAATTCTTGCGCAAGTTATGATTAATGAGATTAGCAATTAATGTAAATGATCGACATTTATTAATATTCTTGCGCAATTTATGATTAATGAAATTAGCAATTCATAGTTCATACAGTCCAAGCTTCTCAGGCTTTCACTTTCCGAGAGACCACCAAGTTAACGTTTCTACTCGTTTTTAAAATTCGATCATAAGTATGAAAGCACAACAGCAAGCATTGAAAAGCCAAATAAAACAAGGCTATAAAATCCCTCGCCACAAAAAGAAAATTTAAAAGGCAAAAAGAAAAAAGAACAGACTTGTTGCTGATTTTAAAATTGTAAAAAACAAGGCTATAACATTATCGATAGCTTTTATGGTTCATCATGTAAATAACAGAACATACACTCTTTTTACTCATTGCGGATTGTCTGATACTTCCCCCACAATGATTCAGACCTCTTCATCTCAACCATTAAGCTCTTGAACTTGTGGCTGTAATCCACTCCACTGTTCATTTAATTAAATGAGAAAAAAAAAGAACAGATTAGTTTGAATGTTAACGCAAAAGAGAGGAAAAATCATAAAATGGAAAGAGAACCTGATCCGATCCAACGATGAGATAGCACGAAGAGCACTTCTGATCATGTCTTCATTACGGTCATGATCTTGCTTCAAATAAATCTACGATTAATCAAATCATATAGAGAGATAAAAAAATTAACCTGCATCGTGGTGAAATCGTTATAATAGGACATCTGCATATAAACCAAAAGAAAAGTCAGCTATGATGAAATATGTATATATAAAAGTTTAATGATGTAAAATAACAAAAACAATATCAATATAAAAAAGTTCAGAATAAAAAGTCAGTTGCTTCGTTTCTTCTGCTGTGAATGTCTTATATATAGTAAATTGGTGGACGTTTCTCAATGATTTAGCTTGCATGATAAGCTAAAATATCATAATATTTTAACAGATAAACATAATAAATTTGTAAAATTAATCACGAATATGCATTTTATACGATGCGAAACTTGCGCAAGTAGTAAATATCAATAAGGTATGTTGATAATAATTAGTTTCCTAATAAAAATATAAATAAGGTATGTTGATAATAATTAGTTTCCTAATAAAATATAAAACGTATTTCCCATTAAGACATTTAATGATTAGTCGACATTTATTAAAATTCTTCTGCAAGCTATGATTAATGGTCGACATTGATTACGATTCTTGCGCAAGAAATAATTAGTGCGTTTGACAATTAATGTCACTTTCCAATTAAAAGGTCGATGAAAAAAATAAATCAAAAAGAATAATTAGAAAAATTCGACCAATAGAAACGCGAGAATTTTCGTGAGAAGAACTGTGTGAGCGCCACGTGGCGTTTGTACTTCTCTTTTAATATATAGGAGGATGTACATTGTTGAATTTTGAATTTTTTTTATCCAATATTGTAATGCACTTCCAGTAGAATTGTTGAGAGATTAATTGGGGTTAATTTTAACACTGATCAAGAATCTTTTGTTTAAATTGGATGTCTTTTGTTCAATTATTCATCTGAAATTTATTGTTGACTATTTGTTTTGTGCTTTCTCTGTGATTGAATTGTTGATGAGTTATCCTCCAAATGTCATGTTTGGTTGTAGAGCATTGAAAAATCCACATAAATACTTGTCACACATGCTACATTACATAGCTAATTGGATAATCTGTTCTCGCCCTTTAATCTTGATCGGTGTGTCGTGTGTGCATATGACACCATCCCAGATATATGTATATATGTCTAGATTGATAGCGACCTTTTGTTGCTCCTCATGATGTTGTTCCTTTTCTTCTTGCAATTAGCAAAGAAACCAAAAACTAGACTAATTGCAAGCAGAAAAGGAACAACATCCACGACTTGCTAAAGAACACTCGAACTTAAAGCTAGTTTACAAAAAAAAACACTCGAACTTAAAATTAGTCTACGGTCATTATATTCATATATATGTGGCAGTGGCAAAGGCCTAATGGATTTACAGTGGAAACTAACCGTTGTTTTTTTCTCCTATAAGAATTAAATCACTAAGCTACAACCACTTTTAACGGGTGTGATATTCTTCTCTATCTCTGGTAGTAGAAGTTCTTAACTAAAAACATACAATACCTTTTGGCATTTTCCTTATATATCTAGGAGAAATAACAATGAGACCAAACTAAGCTTAAAAATTTCCTATCTTACGCTTAGAGAATCTTAAAAATGGATGAGATCAAATGTATTGTAAGAAATTGAAATGTAACTCATTAATATGACAATATGCATATGAGTATATCTCTGTATAGTTCCTTCGCATTGTGCTTCCATTTTACAATAGTCAAACTCTACAAGTCTAGTTAGCTAGTTTCTTTGGTAGTTTCTCCTATGTATTAGCACTTTACAAAGTGTACTGACTTGAGATTAGGCTTCTTATGTTCCTTATTAATTGCACAGTTTTTTTCTGTGGTTAAAAATTAAATTACTAATTCATAACTTCATATGCAAGTGAAGATAAAGTGGATTAAAGCCAAACTGTGTTTGAATTCTTTCAATAAATCATGGACTTCAAGAATTAGGATTCCAACCGTGACCTTACCTAATTTGTTATACTTGCTTTCTTGGCTTATCCTTTATGGAGTGATTGTCCCACAACTTTAAGCCAAATTTTTGTTTTCAGTTCTCCGATTCAATTGAATATATGTTTTAAAGCTTCAGTAATAGCTAGGTGTGACTTGGACACCAGGCGAAGCTAATCCATTGGTATATATTATTTTCATGTATAATTAGCCAAAATTTGTAGCGACTTCACCAACGTCTAGAGATTTTCCTTGTATATATCAACATGAGATTTTTACCCATGTATATCCGTGGACATGGAAAGAAGAAAATACTGGAAAAATGTAAATCTAATATGGACATTGCAAAAATATTGTAGCTAGTTACAAAGATACAAGAAGTGACTGTAAACAAACATGTTTGTGAGTTTGTTTTAAGCGATATATACTACATTCACGTCTATATAGAAGCCTAGTTAAGTAATATTATTGATACAAACTGATGTCAAACTCATATACAATTTCTATATATAATAGCATTCTCCCTATAAAGGCCGCTATTGGTGCTCTTTCTAACTCATAATTTTGAAATGTTATTTTCGTCAATTGGCTCTGATACGTATTTTTGTTTTGTTCTTGATATCTCCAGCATGACCAACATCATCGATCGTTATGAAATACAACATGCTGGTGAACTTAGAAGCTTGGTAAGTTAGCTGAGAACATCATTTAAGTCTTTATCTTAGACGTGGTCGTTGATGTCGTGAAGGGATCTAAGTGCTGACTGCGTTTGAAATAAACTCTATGCTTTGAGCTTATCATTGCGACTAAAGTTTCTAGGGTTCCCATCATTTTTTTTTAACGTGCAGGATCTTGCGGAAAAAACTCGGATTTATCTTCCACACAATGAGTTACTCGAATCAGTCAAAAGGTTAGCACTAATTAAGACGCCTTTTCCCCTCTTCATCTGATCAAAAAGTTTTTTTTTCTTCCTTTGTCTACTTTTGACTATGCAGCAATCTTGAAGAATCAAATGTCGACAATGTAAGTGTAGATTCTCTAATTTCTCTGGAGGACCAGCTCGAGACTGCTCTGTCTGCAACTAGAGCTAGGAAGGTACATATGCTGCTACGAAGTGAATGAACCTATTATTACATAAATCTTCTGTCTAGGTAGTTTTCTAAGACCTTGCTTGACTTAAAATGAAATAACTTAGTTTTTAATATCTTGTTGCAGACAGAACTAAAGATGGAGTTTGTGAAGATGCTTCAAGAAAAGGTTAGTGCTACCATCCCGGTCATTATCGGCTATGCTGATTCTTGAATCCTCTTATCCTCAGAGTATGCAGATCACTAGACTCAAATCTCTAGACTTTGGATATATCTTTTGGTGTTGTCTTAGTCCCTGAATTGCTTTTGGCTTTTGTTATGTGCCATTCTAATTAGAACAAAAAAGCTTTGTCGAAATCTTGATAAAATGTGACTTAACCCTAATGGATCACTCAGTCTATGATGAATTTTTCTATTTCGAAAAGAAGTTTTCCGGGAGATGGCTTGAAAACATGTTAATTAGGAGACTTATGGACTTGTTGATCATTTTCAAATAGGAGGAGTTGCTGAGACAAGAGAATCTGGTTTTGGCTAGCCAGGTAACAAGAGTACTATTTGTTATACTTCTATAGATTCTAATTAGATAGACATTAGACATATACGGTGTTCAAAAAAGAAGACATTTAGACATATACAAAGTTGAAGACTTCTATGGATGCAAGACTATTTTATGTGAAGCCCATAATTTAAGATTTGTTTTTTTTTTAAAACAAAACTTATTTCCAAAATTTATAATTGCGGGAGAATAATAAAAAAAGAATAAGGATGCAAGAAAAACAAAAAGAGAATAGGAATGCAAAAAACATCTTACAGGATCCCGTTTAAATTTTGGCAAAAGACATTATGCTTCTAGAATTCTGATTTTCTTGTCCTTGTTAATAGAGATGAATTCTTTTTACAAAGTTTCAAACGAATGTAATAGTTGCACAATTTTTTCGGTTTATCTTTTTTAAGTTACTGTACAATACTTATTTTTTAATAAAACTAGCTGATTTTCCCGTGCTCATGCACGGGTATAAATATTTATAAAATAAATATACTATGATAGTTGATTGCTATATACTTTAATTTTAAATTTAATTTATAAATTTTATGCATAATTTATATTAATAATATTACATTACTTTAATTAAACATATGATTTTAGATATGTTATATCTAGTCGATTTAGTTATCATTTAGGTATATTGGATTGTATTTATTTCTCTAAATTCAACTATAATATTTTTATTCTAAATATATTAAAATTTTGATTAATTTTCTTATTTGCATTTAGGTTGGTTGTTGTCTTCCTTAATTTTAATATAATCTATTATTTTAGATTTAAGGTTGATTAGTTTATGTTACTTAATTATTTTATGTAATCATCTAAGAAATTAGATAGATATATCAAAATATTTATATTACTTTGACAATATATATTTTTTATTGTTTAATATTATGTTTCAAAATAAACAATATTTCTTTTTCTAATATCAAAATTATCTTTCTGAAATTTGTTTTTATGAAATCACATTATATACAAATGTGTATATTTTTCATATAAGATATAAAGTTAGTATTTTATTACTTCAAAAGTATATTTTATGTTATTTATATTTTTTTTAAATAGAATATTACTATAATGTGAAATTTCCTTTTTAATGAAATCATATTATATATACATATATTTTTGTTTTTAAATTCGATTTTAAAAATTTTATATTTTTTTCCTTTTTAATATATATGTTATATGGAGAATTTAAAAAGAAAACTAAAAAAATAATAGTATTTAAATGTAATATTTTTAATTCATTAAAGTTATCCGTGTAATCAACTATCGTGAAAAATAACGGCTCTAACTGGTGACCACAAATGGAATAATAGGAACAAAGAGGAATGGAATGCAGAGGAACAAAATAATAGGAATACTTATTCTTTATTGTTCCTTGCCAGATTTTATAAGGAATACTTTTACTTTATAATTCCTTAAATTAAAAAGAACGAAAAGGAACACTAGAAAAAAAATATTCCACATAAATGGTGTAAAATTTGGGGAATGAAGAGGAATCACTCATTCTCATTCATTCTTTTGGTCACCAGTTAGAGCCAACGTGAGTGTGACACATAGGAAATTGACTTCTCAAATTATATTATAGATAGATATATAATTTGTATTGTTTAAAATTATGTTTTAAAATAAATAATATTTCTTTTTCTAATATCAAGATTATCTTTCTGAAATTTATTTTTATGAAATCACATTATATGCAAATATATTTTTCATCTAAGAAACAATAGATATAAAGTAAGTATTTATTACTTCAAAATTATAATTTATGTTATTTAAAAATATTTTTAAAATAGAATACTATTATCTTGTGAAATTTTCTTTTTAATGAAATCATATTATATATACATATATTTTCGTTTTTAAATTTGATTTTTAAATTTACAAATTTTCCTTTTTAATATATATGTTATATGGCCGACAAAAAAATATATATGTTGTATGGAAAATTTCAAAAAGGAAATTTAAAAAAATAATAGGTATTAAATGTAATATTTTTAATTCATTAAGGGTATCAATGTAATCAACCATCGTGAGAGTTAACGTAAGCGCGACACATAGGAAACTGACTTCTCAAATAATATTATAGAGATCGTAATATACTGCACGATATCTTTTTTATAAAATCGTAATTAAGTTCTTGTTATAAAAGTATCTGTAGAGACAAACAATCTAAGGAATTTTTGTTACAGATAGGGAAGACGAACGGAGGGAGAGAGAACAATTCACCGGAAAATAGCTCCGGCATCAATCCTCCGGAGACTCTCCCGTTGCTCAAGTAACACCATGATCCAAAGGCCGAGTTAACTGAAAGCCTGATTTGAAGTTAAAAAGCAGATGTGTATATTATAAAAAGCTGCATAACCTCAAAACCCTTTTTTTATCTTGCTCTAATGCGGAAGTTTAGGTGAAAAAAAAACGGAGCTATATAAAGGTAAAGACAGAGTATAGGAGACCTCAGATGTAAAGATGAAAGTTTGCGATTTTATTAACTTGTTTTGATACAACTCTATGCTTCTCTATTTATAGAAAGATGAGATGATTCTCGAACTCTGACAGCTAGCCCTGACAGCTCACTCTCCTTGCTCCAATAGTGAGTCAAAACGGTTGCGCAAGATGACTTGACCAGCTGGTGAAACCGTACCTTTGTTATCTTGCTTTCCTCTGTTTTGTCTTGATGTCTTTGTGACCGTTGCAGGTATTGCAGGGTTTGGAGTGGGCTTCTTTGCTTGACGGGCCAGCTGCTTTACTTCTTCAGATCCATTGGGTCTTATATCCCCGCGCAAACTCGAGGTGGGTGGCAAAACAACTCCGAGTTTGGAACGAAGATGAAAGAAGTTTCGTTGAGGCAGAGACTTGGTGAACACGTCTGCGAGCTGCTGAGCTGCTGGAATGTGTTTGACAATGAGTGAACCATTTGCGACTTTCTCTCTGGCAAAGTGATAGTGGGTGGCGAAGTGTTTCGACTTTCTGTGTAACACATGATTCACAGTCAGATGTACTGCAGAGAGATTGTCACAATAAATTTCTGCAGGTTCTGCTTGCTTCACACCGATGCTTTGCAGCATCAAACCAATCCACTCGAGTTCAGCCGCTGTGTCAGATATACATCGGTACTCTGCCTCTGTTGACGACCTAGCCACGGAGTCTTGTCTCTTGGCTGACCAGGAGATCATGTTTGATCCAAGAAACGTACAAAAACCTCCTGTTGACCGTCTTGTTTCCTGACATCCACCCCAATCACTGTCGCAGTAAGCCCGGAGTCTTGAGTCAGAGTTAGATTCGAGTTGAACACCCATCTCCAGTGTACCTTTGACATATCTCAAGATCCGTTTCAGTAGATTGAAGTCTGAGACCGACGGGAGATGCATCTTTTGACATACTATATTGACTGCAAACTGTATGTCTGGTCTTGTCAAGGTCAGATACTGAAGTTTGCCGGCCAAGCTACGAAAGTATGTTGGGTTGCTGAACATTTCATCCTGATGTGGTACTCTATCAAGCTGAAGTGGAAGAGATGTTGGCATTGGAGCACAATCCAACATCCCTGCAGCTTGAAGTAGGTCAGTTGCATACTTAGCTTGATTCAAGAATAATCCAGTAGGTGTAAACTGAGCTTGTATACCCAAGAAGTAGCTTAGCGGACCCATGTCTTTCATTCTGAACTGTTGCTTCAACGAGTTGAGCAGCTGCTTAAGTAGTTCTTGATTGTTACCGGTGAGAACCATGTCATCTACGTACAGGAGAAGAAACATGACGTCCTTGCCTTTAAGATAAACAAACAGCGATGGATCTCCAGTGTTGCAGAGGAAACCAAACTCTAGGAGAAAGGAGCTGAATTTGTCGAACCAGGCTCGTGGAGCTTGCTTAAGGCCGTAGATGGCTTTTCTCAAGAGACATACATGATCAGGGTTGTTCTTGTCTTCGAAGCCTGGTGGTTGTTTCATATACACCGTTTCAGTCAAGTCGCCATGTAAGAAGGCGTTTTTGACATCGAGTTGCTTGATGTCCCATCGAAATATCACTGCAAAGTGAAGCACCATTCTAACAGTTGCAGTTCGAACAACAGGACTGTATGTCTCTAAAAAATTGACTCCTTCTTCTTGTTGGTTTCCACGAGCAACTAAACGAGACCGAAGCTTGAGAAGTGTGCCATCAGCGTTCAGTTTTACCTTGTGTATCCATCCACAACCAATAGGTTGGACATCAGGAGGAGCTGGAACGAGATCCCATGTGTGTGTTTCATCGCACATATCTTTCTCTTCTGTCATGGATCCGTTCCAACCTGGATGATTCAATGCTTCCGCAAGCGTTCTAGGTACTTGAGGAATGCCTTTTATCGCCATCAGGGCATATCTTGGATTGGGCTTCATCACCCCTGCTTTGCCCGTTGTAGTCATTTTATGAGAATTGGCAGAGACCAGAGGAGCCACAGGTGGTGCCTCATGATCAGAGTCAGACTCGGATGAGGAGGAACTTGACGCAATTTGCTCTTGATCATTGCCAGTAACTTGCGCAGGAGCAGGAGCTGGTTGTAAGGAACCCATAGGTAGTCTTACTGGAACCGTTCTGCCAATCTCTTCTTGCTGTTTCTCTGCTTCACACTGATCTTGAGGAGAAACAGGTGGTTCTTGAAGCCTCCAAGAAGAGTTTAAGTACGTAGTTGCTGCAGGAAGAAGGTGGCAATACTTGTCTTTATAAGGAAGAGACACGTCCGGTAGGTGGATGATAACATCTGTAGCCTTTGTAGCGCTCGTTATATCCAACAAAGACACACGACAGAGATTTGGGATCAAACTTGTTCTCTGCGTATGGCCTAAGATATGGATAGCAGGCGCAGCCGAAAGCTCTTAGTGCTGTATACACTGGTGATTTTCCATGCAGAATCTCGTAGGGGCTGATCATCTTGTCATTAACAGAGGTAGGCAGCAAGTTACTCAGAAATGCAGCGGTGAAGAAAGCTTCAACCCAAAGCTGCTGAGGCAGAGAAGTCTCAAACATCATTGATAATCCTAACTCGGTGATGTATCTATGACGTCTCTCTGCTATACCGTTTTGTTCAGGTATGTGTGGACATGATATGAGATGTTTGATTCCGCATGAAGCAAAATGATCCGTCAAACGTTTGTTAACAAACTCACCACCACCATCTGATTGAAACAAGGCTATCTTCGTTCTAAATTGGTTCTCTACTTGAGCTTGAAAAGTTTTAAAGACAGAGAACACATCAGACTTTGCTTTAAGTGGATAGAGCCAACAGAATCTTGAACAATTGTCAATGAATACAACATAAAACCGGAAGCCCTGAGCTGATACAACAGGAGCAGGACCCCATACATCACAATGTATTCTCTCAAGCACTCTGTTGGAGCGAAAATCTGAACTAAAGAAAGGTAGTTTACATGTCTTTCCTAACTGACATGCTTCACACAATGACTTAAGAGTCTTATTGAACGAGATAGCTTTGATTGTAGATAGATGCTGCAGAACTTGATCGTTGGGATGTCCCAATCTCCTGTGCCACACAGTGTCACTCGCACTCTGCTGTCTAGAAGAGTAGAAGGACTGAAACTGCGGATCATCCAACCGATACATGCCATTAACCTTGCTTCCCCGACTGAGAACCTGACGAGTGACGAGTGACCTTGTCCTTAACATACACAGCAGAACCATCAAACGTGAACTTACAAGGATAATCATCTGTCAACTTGGACACAGAGAGCAATGACTTGGTAATAGTAGGACACACTAGTACATCCAAGAGAGGGATTTTACCTGTTGCAGTCGGAATAGAAGCGGAGCCCACATGTGTATAGGTAAGAAGTCTCCATTGCCTACCATAACCCTGTCATTTCCATCATATTCTTGTGGCGTGTCCAAGTGTTGAGCAGAGTTGGTTACATGAGCAGTGGAGCCACTGTCTGGGTACCACTCCGCTCCGTTCTGTCTGCTGTTGGAGCCTGTCGTTAAGACGTTGGCCTGAGGAGGGTCTGGAACATAGAAGTTCTCGTCAAAACAGTAGTGACACTTGTAAGCTGGATGTCCATATTTGCCACAGATTTGGCAAGTAGGTCGTGGGTTGTTGTTGGAGGAACCGCGTCCCTGATGAGCACCTTGACCAAACTGTTGGGGGAATCCTCTGCCTTGTGTAAAGTAGGAGCCACGACCTCTGTAACCTCCTCTGTTTTGACCTCGTCCTCTTCCAGCGTATCCACCACGATTCACATAATAAGCCTGATGTGGAGACGGTTCAGCAGGTACTTCATATGAGCTCAGCTTGTCGTCAAATCCTGTGAGCTTGTGAGCAACGTCATCAAAGCACAGACCAGGAGCAAGATCCATGGAGTGTTCAATGACGGTACACATAGCTTCGTACTCCTTTCCTAGCCCATTCAGGACTCCATATATCTTCTCTTGCTCAGTAATGGGAGCTCCAATCGAATCTAGCTGATCACAGAGAGACTTGATCTCAGCTAGATACACCGACATAGTTTTGGTTCCTTTCTTTGTCGTTTGAACCTTCCTCTGGAGATCGAGACGACGTGTTGCTGAGACGCGGTTGAACTTCTTCGCTAGAGCCAGCCACACCTCTTGAGATGTGTGAAGGCCGTAAACGGATTTGAGAGCATCTTCCGTCAGTGTTCCATACATCCAGGCTAAGATAAGTTGATCTTTCTGCATCCACTTGTTGTATTCGGGATTGACAGCTTGGGTTTCTTCTTCGCCTTGTTGTACAGTAACTGTCGGGAGAGGACGTAGCGTTGCTCCGGTGACATGACCAAGGAGCATTTGGCTTGAAAGAAACTGCTCGAATTGCAACTTCCATAGAAGATAGTTGCCTTCTTTGAGCTTTAGAGTTACAGCCTGCGTGATTGTCAACGCAGAAACCGCAAGAACTTCCTGTTCTTCATCCATGATCTACTTCCAGAGCTCTGATACCATAAAGGTAAAGACAGAGTATAGGAGATCTCAGATGTAAAGATGAAAGTTTGCGATTTTATTAACTTGTTTTGATACAACTCTATGCTTCTCTATTTATAGAAAGATGAGATGATTCTCGAACTCTGACAGCTAGCCCTGACAGCTCTCTGACAGCTCACTCTCCTTGCTCCAATAGTGAGTCAAACGGTTGCGCAAGATGACTTGACCAGCTGGTGAAACCGTAACTTTGTCATCTTGCTTTCCTCTGTTTTGTCTTGATGTCTTTGTGACCGTTGCAGGTATTGCAGGGCTTGGAGTGGGCTTCTTTGCTTGACGGGCCAGCTGCTTTACTTCTTCAGATCCATTGGGTCTTATACTATATTCCTCTTGCTAAAAAAGGAATTGTAAAATTAAGATAGTATGGAACTTTGTTGTACCTTCGTAGACAAGATCGGAGCTTGTGTACTTGTCTGAAAGTACAGGTTTTGGATTTTAAAAGTCTTTGCTTTTCTTCAGAACACTGAAAGTACAGGTTTTGGATTTTAAAAGTCTTATTCTATTTGTTTTTCCGTAATTAATCGAGAGTTCCTTGATTACTTGTCTTACGTTACGTGGCAGAGTTAGATCGATCTTTAGTTGTTACTTTTTTTTTGGTAACACCTTTGGTTGTTGTTACTTAGTCATGTTTTTTTTTAACAAGTTACTAGTAATGTGCGGTAGTAAATTTTTTAAATTAAAAATTATTAAAAATAATATTTATTATTATTGATTTTATTTTTTTTTACCAATATTGTAATATAAAATTTGATTAAAATTAAGATAAAATGAAAAAAATTATTAATTTTAAATTATTATTAAGAATAGATAAGTATATTTTTAAATTATAATCTTAAATAGCTTTTTTATCTATTTTTTGAAATAAAATATATTAAATTAATTTGTGTAAAATTAATAGAAACTAATATAAAAATTGTATAATTATCAAAAAGTACAAATGAACATATTTTTAAAAATTTTAGATACGTAAAAGAAGCTAATAATATTATGGTTAAAATTTTATAATTAAAAAAAAAACTGCAAAACAATTTGAAATCTTTTTAGTAATCAAATTGTATAATTAAATAATATTTCGAAATGTAAAATCATAAATAATTTTCTAAATTTGTAAAATATTTTTATATTATTTATTTTCATATTTGAAAATATTTATTTTAATGATGATGTACAATTTATTATCATATTATAATTTTTTACCAAAAATGTAAATAAATATTAAATATAATTATTTATATCACATTTAGACTTAAGTCATGCCATTATTTTAATGATTATGGACATGATTGTGGAAAGGATATATATCAAAATCACTCGGTAAATAACGGGGATATTTTTAATTTAATTAAATCATATATGTTTATCGTCTTTCCAAGGACCCTTCTGTCCAATAATGAGCTTCGGCACGGGAAAGGAAAGGCCATCTTAAACGGGCCTTACATTTTCCTTATGCCAGAATATATTGGGCCGAACTTGTTTTACGGCCATATTTGTACGTGGCAAGCCGAACCGAAAACGGGAGCCTAGTAACGATAATTCCATTAGTTCACATCGTTTTGACGAGTCCGAAACTGCGTTACGGCCGAGTCAGCTAAGGTACTTATTAACATTTACAAAGTACACTTGTCGTCACATT